>NC_064414.1:7310000-7555000 GCF_023375975.1 Astyanax mexicanus | reverse complement strand
AATGAACACATTGGCACATCACGTCACTGCATACTGTATTACTGTTTGTATTTCTTCTAATACGTGTGTGTGTGTGTGTGTGTGTGTGTGTGTGAGAGAGTTCGAACTAGATGGCACAGATATATACAGGCCTTCTGGGAATGTGGAGCTTATATTAGATCAGGTAGAGATGTGATGTGTGTGGTGTGTGTGTTTTTTGATAGACATGGCAAGAGAGATCTACATGTGTTTTTTTTGGTATGTGTGTGTTTGTCTGTGTGTGTGTGTGTGCACCATGTCCCTGTGCGACTGGAGCTTCTGCGTTTCCAGTTCATAATCAGTCGCCTTTTGAATAAATCTGAGTATGATTTATTTATGCCGCCTCTTTGACACATCTCCGAGCCTCATTAGCATATCTTAAAGTGTGTGGAATAACATTAAGTCCTTTCTGGCTCATTAGCGTGCTGTGCTAAAAACAAACGAACTGCACATTAATTCCATATGCCCTTATTTACATAAATTACACACTAATGTATTTGTTTGTTTACTCTGTAGATTAGGAGGAGACTGGCCGTATCTCTTTGAAAGATTAAAAGATGAATTATGATTAGCTGTGTGTGTGTGTGTGTGTGTGTGTGTGTGTGCATGTGTGTGTGTTTACAGAGCATGGATGTGTTTTTAAAGGTGCTGGGTGTTAGGCCTGCTCTCTACACTGTATGGCACTTCATTATAACCACCTCCTTGTTTTTACAATTTTACAATTGCCTGTATCTTATCAGCTCCACTGAGCGCTTTGTAGTTCTGTAATTCCAGATATAATTAAGATTCTATAGCTTTTTTTTTTATACTTCATAACTTGATTACAATATCAATATATCGTATGATAAATGTACGTGAACTCAATTATGTATTTCTTAGTATGAAAAGCCCATTAACATTAATGAGTTCATATTGAAAACAGACTTTTTAATTGATATTGTGTTTATTTAGGATATTCATATATATATATATATATATATATATATATATATATATATATATATTGCAGTTACAATGTCAATCTTCTTAATTAAATGTTATATTTTATTTCTATTTATTGTCTGTCTCTCTGTCTTCCTCTCTGTCTATCTATATATTTTGTCTGAGAATATTTTATCTTCTATTTTGTCTATGTGTGTGTCTTTCTGTCTGTCTCATTGACTATCTTTCTATCTGTTCAGGCTGTCCCTTTTCTGTCTCTGTCTATCTTTCTATCTTGCTGTCCTTCTTTAATTTTAAGTGATAGACCAACACAAAGTAGCATATAATTGTGAAGTGAATGAAAAATTATATATGGGTTTCAAATTTTTAATCAGAGAAAAATCTGAAAAAGTGTAAAGTGCCAAAGCACTACCCAAAAGTATTATCTTGCCATCCTTCTCTCTCTTTTTGTCTCCCTCTATTTTCTGTCTTCGTTTATGTGTGTCTGTGTTTTTGTCTATTTCTCTCATTGGGATAGAAATGCCCTGCTAACTGGCCTCCCGGCCTGTGTAGTAAAACCACTCCAGATGATCCAGAACGCAGCAGCACGTCTGGTCTTCAACCAGCCAAAACGGGCACATGTCACCCCGCTGCTCATTGAGCTCCATTGGCTACCAGTTGATGCTCGCATCAAATTCAAAGCTCTTACTATCGCCTACAAGGTGATGACAGAACAGGCTCCTTCCTACCTGCACTCGCTCCTGAAGGCTTACGCTACCTCCCGGCCGCTGCGCTCCTCCAATGAACGTCGCCTCGCTTTGCCAAACATTCACACAAAGCAATCCAGACTGTTCTCATACAGAGTTCCCCAATGGTGGAACAAACTACCTTCCACTACCAGATCAGGAGAATCTCTCACTATCTTTAAGAAACTCCTGAAGACAGAGCTCTTCAAAGAGCACTTACTCTCTTAACACCTCTAACACACTAACTACTTCTAACCTCATTTCCTTCTTCCCCTCCTTCACTCCTCTATCCTATTATTCCCCTTTGACCTCCTTTTATCCCTATCCAAAGATGTTTTACCTTTAAACTTATTTTACATTGTACTTGACTATTGTAAGTCGCTTTGGACAAAAGCGTCTGCCAAATGTAATGTAATGTAATGTAATGTAAACAGTGTATTGAGAGAGCGAGAGAGAGATGCTGTCAGTTTGTTCAGAGAGATGACAATGCTAACAGTGCCCTCTTGTGGAAGGATGTCAAAGTAAACTTGAGATGATCCCCAAAGACATCTTCATATTGTTGCTGTTGAATAAAAAACATGTATCTCCAAAACTGCCACTTGACCGAAGAGAGATAAAACCTTTCTACCTTTCAATGTAAAAAAAAGTAATTTTTTATTGGTCCATTCATCAAGAAATGTTTTGACACAGAGTAAGGGACAGTTTGTGTGTTCAATTTATGTATTAAACTAAAAATCGACAAAAATTGAGATTTTCATTGGGTATTTGCTTAATTGATTAAAAAAAATCAATGAATATGTTACACCTGTATGTTTAAAGCAAATGTGTATATGCAGAAGTTTGTGCTAAATTGATTACTGTATGCTTTCATTACTTGTTAGCTACATTAGCTTTGTAGCTGCTTAAGAATCAAACCATAACATGTGCTTCTGCCATGTTGTTTAGGATACGACCACTCATTTCTGCACAACCCTCTAAGAAACAGGCCCTGGATCAGGTGAGTTTTCCTTTTATTCCGTCCAGTAAAAGTTTTGCCCATGAGAACTGATGCACTTTGGTCACATAGAATATATATATATATGTACAGTGGCTTGCAAAAGTATTATATATTTTGTGTGCTGTTGTCTATACCTGGCAACCGGCAGTGTGGATGTAAAAGTTGGGGAATGGCGGCGAACAGATAACCGTGATGTTCCATAGTTCAAATAAGAAAATACTGGCTGAAGCTCTTGCTCATGCTCTGTTTCCATATTATCTGATGATGCATCCTGATCATGTTGAGTTACTACAGAAAATACAATCCTTAATGGTCTTTTAATATTTTATATTTTGTATTATAATGCTGTACTTTACATAAATATATTCATATATATATATATATATATATATATATATATATATATATATATATATATATATATATATATATATATTTACCTTCCAGTGACTGTTTTAAATAAGCTCCTTCTCTCTTCTCTCTTTTACAGTCAGTGTTGGGGACCCCAGTGTCAGTGCCTGCAGCCCCTGCCCAGAATGCCGTGCTGGTGGAGAGTGGGCCGGTGGCGTATGAGGATGTAGGGGATGAAGACGAGGAGGAAGAGGAGGAGCCTTGTGTTAGTGCTATGCAGATGATGGGTGGCAACGGTCAGTACTGACAGTCTAACACAGCGACCTCGTGTCTAGTGTAGCTGCAGGATTTTGTTGCGTCGCTCATAACTCAAATTATACTACAGTTAGTTCTGACCTTGCAATGTGATTGGCTGAGAGACGTTCTATGAGGGCCGTTATTAGCTTGCAATGCACTGTAACCAAAGCTCTACATGTATTACTCCACCATATACAGGTAACCTAGCAACGATGCAGCGCTTACAAGCAAAACGGGGCAACTACAAACAGAGCAGCAATGGAACTATTTTAACTTGCAGAGTTTTTATAAAAAATCTGATTGTATTTTCTTCTCCTCTTTAACTAAATTTTTTTAACAAACAGCGATAATGGAACTGTGGTATAATCACAATAATACACTCGAGGTTCGTGCTATAACATGTCATTTTTGCGCTGATGTGCTGATCTACGACTGCTTAATTATACCACAGTAAGTTCTGGCCCTGCAGTGTGATTGGCTGAGAGGCGTTCTATGAGTGCCATTATTAGCTTGTAATGCACTGTATCTGAAGTTCTCCATGTATTACTCCGCCACATACAGGTTACCTAGCAACAATGCAGCGCTTACAAGCCAAACAGTGCAGCTACAAACAGCGCAGCAGTGGAACTATTTGGAACTATAACGTGCGGAGTGTTTATAACCAAACAGTAGTTCTCTTCCTCTTTAACTCAAAATCTTTCAATAAAAATTGATAATAAAACTGTGGTATAATCACAATAAAACACTCAAGGTTTGTGCTATAACATGTAATAATGGCACTGCTGTGCTGATCTACGACCGCAGCACAGCAGTGCCAATATTACACGCAATGTGATTGGCTGAGAGGCATTATATGAGTGCCGTTATCAGCCGGTAATGCACTGTAACCGAAGCTTTCCATGTATTACTCCACCACATACAGATAACCTAGCAACAATGCAGCGCTTACAAGCCAAACAGTGCAGCTACAAACAGAGCAGTAGTGGAACTATTTTAACTCGTGGAGTGTTTATAACCAAACAGATTGTATTTTCTCTTCCTCTTTAACTCAAAATCTTTCAATAAAAATTGATAATGGAACTGTGGTATAATCACAATAATAATAATGTATTATTTTTTGAATGAAACTTGCAGATATGCTGAAATTTGCATGCTAATTGTTGTACATAAGCTTCCATTACTTGTTAGCAAAGGTTAGACAGCAAACATGACTCGGCAGCTCAGCTAAATTGGTATTAATTAGATAAATTACGGTTTGTGTCAAATTATCACACTAATGTTGGTCTGATTGGATTGTTTTGTTTTGTTTCCTTTTCTTTTTTTTTCTTTTAGACTACGGCTACGACTTTGATGACGATGACGGGTTCTAGCTCGGCTCTGTGTGAAGAAGGGGAATGCTAAAACAGAGAATACTGCTGGCACACAGCCAAACTCACTATACTCCTTGCTGCTGCTGCTGACTTATACTTGAAGAAACCTTAGTTTACACACACTCACAGAACACAGTGCCAGGGAATTCAGGGACTGATGCTGGATTGTGCTTAACCACCTTTAATTTAGAGTCACGCTCTGTGAATGTGTCTGTGAGTAAGAGTGTGTGCATGTGTCCGTGTGTGTGTTATGTGAGAGTGAGAGGGAGAGGATAAAGTTAATGTGCAGTAATGCTGGGGATAATCTCTTTTCGTCCTCGTCTGGCATTCATCATCCACACAGACACAACAGTTAATTAGGATATATCTGCTCATCATTAAAAGCTCTGTTTCACTGTTAGCCATCAAGTTGCACGGTTTACTTGATTACTGCTGCCACTTTTGAAGCTCCACAGTTGACTGACATGGCGATCCACCAACCGCAATTTATTTATGTATTTATTTATTTATTTTCGTTAACACACAATCAGAAACAGTAGTATGCAATAGTCGGTAGGTCACAGTCTTTACCACCCACATTTAGACAAAGATTTTACACAATCTAGTGTATGTATAATTTGACCCGGGTTGGTTAGATACCATATGGTGCTGATTTTCTGAATGAAAATGACATATATTATACAGAGGCTTCACTTCAGGACAAATGTATGCACACACACAGACACACACACACACACACACACATACACACTGTAGGGCATAATAATAAGGTCATATTTGACAGACATAAATCATAAAGCTGCTGCATTCATTTACATTTAATTACACCTGTATGCACAGCCTGTGTGTGTGTTTGTACACACTTAAATGCATTAAATGCACTGAGGGGTTTGTTGTATGTGTGTGTGTGTGTGTGTATGTAGCCTAAATTGAGGCTGACATCTCTGGGAGGTGTGTGTGTGTGTGTGTGTGTATGTATGTGTATGTGTATTCACTAACTACATTAGAGTGAGAGATGGCCTAATGCATACAGGTCCATGTACCATACATCTAAACACATTAGACCCTCCCCCTCTGAGGTTGTGTGTGTGTGTGTGTATGCGTGTGTGTGTTTTGTGTGTGTGTGTGTGTGTATGCGTGTGAGTGTGTGAGAAAGCCAACAGCGGTGAAATCATTTCAAAAGCCAAAGTGTCATTATTAGAAGGCCTTACTGTGTATATATAGATGAATCATATTAATGTTAAATATCTGCTGCTCTGCTCATGAACAGTACCAGTCAAAAGTTTGGACGTATCTTAAGTTCAATTTTTTTTTTTTTTTTTTTTTTCATTATTTTAAAATGTTCTGCATTGTAGATTAATACTACAATCATTCACAGACATGTGGAATTGTTTAGTAAAAAAAACTAGAAAATATTATATATTTCAGATTCCTCAAATTAGCACGCTTTTTTTTTAGTTTACAGTTTTGCACATCTAAACTGGATTTTCTCAGTCAGTTTTATGAGGTAGAGTCACCTGGGATTCAGGCTTTCAGTTAACAGCTGTGCTGAACTCATCAAGAGTTATATACTTGAATTTTTTGTCTCTTAATGTTTAGTTTGAGAGCATCGGTTGTGTAAAGTTGTGAAGAGGTAGAGTTGCAAGTATACAGTGAATAATAGCTATATTTGAGTAATATTCTAATCTATATTGGGGCAAGAACTAGTCAACTATGTAAAGGTCAGTCAAAAATGATATGATGAAACTGGCCCTCATCAGGACCGCCCTAGGAAAGGAAGGGCAGGAGTTTCCTCTCTTGTACAGGATGAGTTCATCAGAGTTACCAGCCTCAGAAACCGCAAGTTAACAGCTCCCCAGATAAGAGCATTTCGGTTTTGGTTTGTTTAACACTTTTAAGTTACTACATGATTTATAGTTCATATTCTGGATGAATTCAGTATTCATTTACACTGTAGGAAATGAGTAAATTATAATAAAAAAATAAATAAATAACTGAAAAGGTTTGTCCATATTTTTGACTGGTACTGTATTTGTGTTTGAATTTGAGGTTTAGTTCGGAACTGTTTGTTATACTGTGATGCGTTACCTTTTCAGTGTTAATGCTGCAGTTAACTCAGCGGTGTCTGTATATAAGTGTAAATATAGAATGAAAGAATGGGAAAAAGGATTTATGATGCTGTGGAACATTTATTTAGTTTTTTTTGTATTATTGTTATTTGTCATTTTTTGAAATGTAATCTCGAGATTACAGCTCGTATTGGGCAGCGGTTGCTAATTCAAACGTGTGCTAGAAAACCTGTTTTGGTAAAAATAAAATCTGCTTGTTGGTGATGATTACTCTTAAATCTACAGAAATTAGCTTATATGATGTCTATTATATGATGATGATGCTGCTGCTAAGGGAGAAGTTTTACACACATTTTTATAAGTAGTAGTATTATTATATGGTTAAAATGCCTGAGAGTAGTACTGTAGAAAGTGTTACTTGTAAGTAGTAATAATAGTATTATTATGTAATGATGAAGGCTAGCAAACTCCCTTCCTCTAAGGTGCATGATGATTTACACCATGTAATACAGCATCAATACTTTTGGAGGAGAGCACTAACTCCCAGTTCAAAGGATTATCTAATCCAGACAGACCAAGGCCAGATATGAAGACATGTACACATACACTATAAAGGTAAAACTGTACAGTGAGGAAAATAAGTATTTGACTATGCAAGTTCTAAAATTTTCATCTTTGGTGCATGTCCACTGTGAGAGACATAATCTGAAAATGAAATCTATTTATTTATTATAAAATAATTTATTTGTGTGTTACTGCTGCAAATAAGCATTTGAATACCTGCCAATCAGCGAAAAGTCTGGCCCTTAAACACCTGTAAGTCTGTCTCTTAAAGGTCCACCTTTACTCTACTTATTATTCTAAATTAGAAGCACCTGTTTGAGGTCGTTAGCTGCATAAAGACACCTGCTCACCCCACACAATCAGTAAGACTCCAACTACTAGCAACTGAAACTTAGTGATTACCTGTTCAGCAGAAAACTAGCCAGCCAACCCATTTTCATGGCTGTAGCACTCTATTTGCATGCTGTTGTTCATACCTGGCAACCCTGAGTGTGGAAATAGGACTGATTTAAATAACGGTAGGGAGATTCGGAGGATATAACCCACACAGATTTCCGTGACATGCTGCAAAGTTCATATAAGAAAATACTGGCTGAAGCTCTGCTCACAGCCAATTCTTGTAGATAATGAGTTGAAATAGGACAAATGAACAAGCATAACAATCTGAGACACACAGATCTGCTGTAATGTCTTAATATCTTTTAAAGGGCTTTAGGTCTTTAGGGGTCTTTGCCGCAATGTTGTTTCTAAACTGAAAGCAAAAGCATTTCTAAATGATACCAAATGGTACCAGTGTGCTGGAACGACCATCCCTGCTAAGCCTAATATATTAATTCTAAAAACTGGGGTATCGGGTCGCTTTCTCAGGAGTTCTTCTGGTCACGTCACTCGTCTTTACGTACTTACATCACACGAACATCCTCTAAAAGAGGATCTGGCTCAGTTTTACTGAACGAAAGCGGCTGGTGGAGCAATGGAGACTTCAGAAGAGGAAACTCAGAGCTCAGTAGCTCATTCACTCCTAGTGAAACCAAAGAAACGAAGGAGTGAAGTGTCTGACTGGGCGCTCTTTCTTTCTTTCTCTCTCTCTCTTTTTCTTTCTCTGACTAAACAAAACCTAGAATCAGGTTTGTCCGCTCTGAAAGGAAACTGCGTCCCACCCACCCAGTTTAAAATGATTCTTCTGCATGGTCGGTGCAATTACCCATTCTCACCAGAGAGGGCCCTAAATCCCCAAGACTTCAGCTTTAAATCCAGGTGGAGATATTTATAAAACAATTGACCTTAAGAGTCCTTAACCTAAAGTGTGAGACTGTTATGAAGTATAAGGTGCCCTCAGGAATGTTAAAAGGAATATACACATAGAAAACGTATCACTTTTAATTGACCAAATTTATTTGTTATTAATTTCTAATTGCTGTTATTAAATTATTATTAGTAGAAACACTCAAGTTCTCAATTTTATTTACATTTGTTTTATTTTATTTTATTCTTCTAATGTTGGCACTTTTCAAATAAAGTGTTCCTGAATAAACTACTGAGTGTGTTCTTTTTAACCATCCCAGCCTCTGAACACCACCTTTAAAGAAGGAGTTGCATAAAGTTATCCAAAAGCAGTGTGTAAGACTGGTGGAGGAGAACATGCCAAGATGCATGAAAACTGTGATTAAAACAGGGTTATTCCACCAAATATTGATTTCTGAACTCTTAAAACTTTATGAATATGAACTTGTTTTCCATAGTTTATAGAATCAAACGAAATGTTAATGTTACTCAAACATATACCTATAAATAGCAATGAAGTGGTCTCAGTTTTCTCAGAACTGTATATGAGTATGGTATAGCTGGATATATTTGTAAATATGTATATTTGGGTTGAAAATGCTTTGGGAATGATATAAAAAAAACTGTGGGTCTTATTTGTGTGTTTCTTCTGTGAGACATTTGAGTGAATAAGTATTCAATGACCCCAATGACCTTCGTTATTGAAACACTTTTTAATAAACAGCTTGTTTTAAAGCTTTTTATATTGTAAATTTTAGCATTGTATAGAATTTTTTTTGCATAATAATTATGGAAATGGCATCATCTGTATACATAATTTCTGACAAATATTAATACATACATTCAGTAATTATGAACACTATTGCGGAGTGCCATCAATTTGGCCTGAGATAAAAAAAAAATGAGCCCAGTGCGCCCTCTAGTGTACAAGTGCAACATAATTCAAATGTTATTCACTATTGAGCATCAGTTAAAGGTAAATAGTACTTGACAAATACATTTAAAATTAATAAGCTCTGATTTAGCTATTTATAGGTTTATGTTTGAGTAAAATGAACATTGTTGTTTTATTCTATAAACTACAGACAACATTTCTCTCAAATTCCAAATAAAAATATTGTCATTTAGAGCATTTATTTGCAAAAAAAAAAAAGAGAAATGACTAAAACAACAAAACGATGCAGAGCTTTCAGACCTCAAATAATGCAAAAAAATACGTTAATATTTATAAAGTTTTAAGAGTTCAGAAATCAATATTTGGTGGAATAACTGGTTTTTAATCAGAGTTTTCATGCATCTTTCAGGCATGTTCTCCTCCACCAGTTTTACACACTGCTTTTGGATAATTTTATGCTTTTACTCCTGGTGAAAAAGATTCAAGCAGTTCAGCTTGGTTTGATGGCTTGTGATCATCCATCTTCCTCTTGATTATATTCCTGAGGTTTTCAATTTGGTAAAATCAAAGAAACTCATCATTTTAAGTGGTCTTTTTTATGTATTTATTTTTTTACAAGCTGTCTGTGACCTGCTCATATGATGTCCATGACCCATCAGATGAGAATCACTGTTCTAACACAAAGTAAATAAATATAGCCCCCCCCCCCCCCTTATCATCACACAGAATAAGACAGATAGGCTTATAAATGGCACAGAATCAAAAAAAAAATCGAGAAGAACACAGTACTGATTATTTTATCCTTTTGTCCTTATTTGTCGATGACTGTTCTTCAGTCTTCCACAGACTGGTGTGTTATTATTAAGGTACGTCCACTCTCCTCTTGCTCTTAATATGAAATCGGGTCTGTAGAACAAGAGAAAATATAGTCAGTTTTATTTGAATAACCCCGTCCTACACTCCCCACCTCCTGACTCACCTCTGCGGTGTCTCAAATAGAAGATGAGTCCAGCAGTCGCGGTCACTGTCCCCAGCAGAAGCCCAGCGGCTCCAACAGCGATTCTGGTTTTCTGAAACCCGGGCAGTGATGGATCTGCAGGATTTCAACACAAGACTTACAGAACTTCACTGCTAAACTGGAATCCTATTCAAAAGTTTCTACAGTCAGTCCAGACAGAAATCCTCATCCAATTTTAGTTTTTACAAAGTTTAGCTTTTATACTTGTTCGGTCCTTCTAATTCTAAATAGCTAGGAAAAATTAACAATTCACATTAAGAAAAAGGACGGGTCTCAGGAGGATATTACAGTATAGTGTTTATTACCATTATCTGTTTCTATAGGACTTTATTATCTACACACACTGAGAGTTCAGGTTGTGTTGAAAGATTTTCCCTACGTTAAAATGTTCTAGAAAGTGTGCCCATTTCTGCATATTCTCCATTCTCCACACTGTTCTAGTATGTTCTCCTTCCATTCCTCTAATTGTATATTTTCCCCATTCATTCACACTGTTCTAGAAGGTCATTTTTTCATTTACATGGTTTTAGAAAGCTCTAATTTCATTCACATCCTTCTAGAATGATGACACATTTATACTGATCTAAATAGTTCTCCTCTTCACACTAATCTAGATAGCTCTTCCTTTTGCACTGTTCTAGAAAGTTCTCTTTTCATTCATATGGTTCTAGAATGATTATCCCACACTTTTACACTAATCTATACTGTATTCATACTGTTCTAGTAAATTCTCTCTTCACACTGGTCTAGAATAATTATCCCACACATTCATACTGGCCTAATTAGTTCTCCTCTTTATCACTGTTCAAGAATGTTCCTCTTCTATTCACCCAGTTCTAGAAAGTCCTCGTTTCATTTAATTGATTCTAGAATGATTATCCCACACATTCACACTAATCTAGATAGTTCTTCCTTTTACACTGTTCTAGAAAGTTCTCTTTTCGTGTATATGGTTCTAGAATGATTATCCCACACTTTTACACAAATCTATACTGTATTCACACTGTTCTAGAATAATTATCCCACACAATTATACTGATATTCACATGATTCTAGAATGAGTATTCCACACATTTACACTAGTCTATACTATATTTATACTGTTCTAGAATGTTCTCCTGTCATTTACACTGTTCTAGAACGATTATCACACACATTTCAAACTAATCTATATTGTTCTTTTTCATTCATTTTGTTCTGGAATGTTCTGCTTTTATGCACACTTGGTCTAGAATGATTATCCCTAACATCTCAAACAAATCTAGATAGTTCTCGCCTTTGACACATGTTCCTTCCATTCACCTAATTCTAGAATGTTCTCTTTTCATTTACATGGTTCTAGAATGATTGTCCCACATGTTCACACTAATCTATACTGTATCTAGGATGTTATACATCCATTCACACTGATTAGGATGGATGATTTAATTCTAATACGTTCACCTATCCACGCTTTCTTCTATTCAGTCTCCAGTGTTCTCTGCAGTTCATGCTGTTGGAGAATATTCTAATAGTAAACTGAATGAAGTGAAGGAAGATCAGCCTGGTCTCAGTCTCACCCCACTGGTAGGTCCTGGGCTGTTTGAAGCTGGCGTGCTCCACCAGGCAGGAGATGTTCTCCCAGGGTTTGGGGTCGTACTCCAGGTAGGCGTGGCTCTGGTAGTACCAGTCTCCATCGGCCATCTCCTCGGTGTAGGTCACGCCGCCCGTCACCCTCTGCCCGTCTCTGAGCCAGGTGATGTTGATGTGTTTGGGGTAGAAGTTGTAGGCGCTGCAGATCAGCATGGCCGAGTACGTGCTCACAAAATGCTTCAGGGACCTCAGCTTGACCGTTGGCTCAACTGAATCAATGAAGAACATTTTGGTTTGGGTTGTTTTGTATGTTATTAATTAGTTATTAAACATGCATTGATGTGCCCAAAGTCATGGGACAGGAACTAGAATCATCCCAGCCAACATAGAACGTTATAGGAACGTTCCAGAAGGGTCAGCATATAACGTTACAGAAATGTTGAACTTTTCAGCTTTTTGTGTTTGTGTTCCACAACAAAATGCAATGCAATAATTTTCCAGGAGAAATACTTCATTTTCTGGAACAAGAAAACCACTTTTGGCCATGACTGTACCCTGTGCCTGAAACTCAAGAAATGCTGACTTGGTATCTCATTAATTATACATTGAAATGATGAGGTCTTTGTATCTGAATCAAAAAGTAAAAAAAGGCCAGACAACAATTTTAGGTTTGTAGAACATTTTCTGAATGTTACAGTTAACATTCTTAGAATTCTTAAATCTGTCAAGTTTTCTGGATGTTCTTAAAGCAGTTTTATTTAATTTAATTAATTTTATTCTGGTAATGTCGCTGCAAAGTCACTTGTGTCAGTGTTTAAATTTTTAGTTTTAAGAATGTTACTTTTAACGTTTCCATAATGTGAATATTTGTATAGCCTAGAACATTACGTGAGAAACTTTCTGATAACATTGCATTTATTTATTTACCCATTTTTTTCCCATTTTCTTCCAATTTAGCTAAGCCAATTGCCCCACCCATTTAGTTAATAGTCAGCTGTATATCCCCCATCACTAGTGATGCTACAACACCCGGAGGGTGAAGACTAGCACATGCCTCCTCCGATACATGTGAAGTCAGACTCCGCCTCTTTTCAAACTGCAGCTGATGCAGCATTACAAAGAACTCGGACTCGGAGGAAAGCGCAGTGACTTGCCTTGAGCTGATCCACATCACCCTAGGTGATGAGGGGAAAAAAACGCCACCTACCCAGAGGGGCAAGGACAGTTGTGCTCCCTCAGGTCTTGTGCATCTGCATGATGGCAAGCTGCATGACTGGGATTCGAATCAGCGGGCTCCTGATCATAGTGGCAGCACTTTAGACTGCTGGACCACTCGGTGGCTCGCTTTTGAATTTCTAGAGACACCTAAAAGTAGACACACTCATATGTGTGAGAAAAATGTATGCATTTTGTTCAATTTTTTTAAGTTTTTTATTTCCAATTTCTACATTTCTACACTTCTGTTCAATGAAAAACATGTTCACAAACCTTTTTTGCTCATAGCAGTGTAGTTTCTCTCGAAAATAATTTCTTTGCAGACTCCCAGGTCAGCCCTTGCTATCTCCACTACACTTATGTTGTTCCAGTACGCTGCTTTCTCCATTCCTAAGTCTGTGTAGCCGACGTAGATCCCCCAACTGCTCTTAAACTGGACTTCCTTCGTTTTACCAAAGATATATGTTTCAATATACTCCACATCACTGAGATCATCAGAGCTGAATGTGCATTTAGCCCATTGTGAATAATAATATCCATCTGCAAAGAAACATGTAGTAGAATAAATGACTGTATATAGTTACAGTATCATCGTTTTCACAGCATTTGAAATATTTGCTATAGTCAGACTGGATTAAAGTTTTGTAACAATAATAGACATTAAAATCAAAGTTTTTTTATTGAGGTAATAGGATAAGATTGACATTTCGCTAATGTTAAGTGAATAACATGAATAACATGAATACTGTTATTCATGAATAACATGAATAACAGTATTTTATGTACAGAAATGCACAGAAATGAGGATTAAACTATAATACAGACTGTTTCTCACCTGTTCTGATTGCAGCAGACAGTAGCAGCACATAAAGACAGCTGAAGACACCCTGTGGAGACATCATGCCCGACTGAGACACTGCCAACTGGTAGGTGCAGTTTATGTTTTGATACCAAGCCAAACCGGCCAATCAGCTGCTGTGGGAAGATAAGGTCAGGTGCTGACAGGGAGAATTCTGAGAGAATCATGAACTGAAAACACTGTTTTTCCTCCCTCTGTAAATCAGTGCCAGTGTTAAGAGTCTTGCCCAAGGACTTGTATTGGTGTAGCGCAGCATAGTCATGCAGACCGGGAACCCTAGTATCCCACATTGTGTGGTAGCTCACTGGCAGGGGTTGGTGTTATCCACTGCCCAACACCAAACACACCAACCAACCACACACATAAATTGTTAAAGTTTTATTGCAATACTATAAAAAAATCCATATATTTTCACCACATAATTAAATCTATGAATTTTTCCCATTTTCTCCCATAATTTGCCAATTACCCAACCCACTAATTAGGACTTCCCCTATCACTAGTGGCCAACTGTGCTCTCTCAGGCTCCGGCAGCTGATTCAAACCGCCAATCTCCTAATCATAGTGGGAGCAGTTAGCACGCTGGTCCACTCGGAGCCTAAAACAGCAGGGTTGCCTGGTCCAACAAAAATATCCAGCCCAAACGCAGTCTAAAACCCACCTTTCAGAAGCTTAATCTATCCCAAAGTATATGTCTGTCACACGTTTGAAGCGAGAGTGTACGACTTACTATTTTGCTTATAAGGGATTTATTATCAGTATTAGTATTTATCTTAAAGTCATTAATAATATTGTAACATTAGTGTTTTATTACTTCTTTTATAACAGTTTATAACAGACCCCCCAAACCATATACCTTAAAAATGATCAGTTTCTTTGATTTTACCAAATTGAAAACCTCTGGAATATAATAAAGAGGAAGATGGATGATCACAAGCCATCAAACCAAACTGAACTGCTTGAATTTCTGCACCAGGAGTAAAGGCATAAAGTTATCCAAAAGCAGTGTGTAAGACTAGTGGAGGAGAACATGATGCCAAGATGCATGAAATCTGTGATTAAAAACCAGGGTTACTTCACTGAATATTGATTTCTGAACTCTTTATGAATATGAACTTGTTTTCTTTGCATTATTTAAGGTCTGAAAGCTCTGCAACTTTTTTGTTATTTCAGCCATTTCTCATTTTCTGCAAATAAATGCTCTAAATGTCTACTCAGACTTTCAGTGCTCTCTTTGCCACAATCTCACTACGTTTGTCTCGATTTATCCAGACATGCGCACAAGCAAGACTGACATGCAAAGTCCTGATTTCTGGGATATTTAACATGATTCTCAGGCATCAGGGATGATGAAGCATGAGAATCCCGCAAGTCTCTGGAGAAGTGGGATGTCCCTAATTTCAGCCCATGACCTCTTGATGAGTAAACTTCCTCTTAGAAAACAATGCAAGCTTTGCACAACTCCTGTCAGACCTCAGTCAGAATAGTGAAGTTTACACCACTCGCTTAGGCCTGTTTCACACATGCTTTCCATACGTTCTCATAATTAGTACAGCATTTACTGAATAGACCCTTTGAAAATTAAGTGAAATCCAAAGACAACAAAACAAAAATGAACAAAATTAAAATTAAATCTCTCTTTTTAGTTTAACAAATAAAATCAAGTAATGATTTGATTTTTTTTTTCATTTTAGCACTTCTTAGTATATTGTCAGGACCAGGCATAGATAAGACAAGCACAGATGCAATAAAAAGGTTGCATTAAAAATGGGTATTCACACTCGTGGTCAACAACAGGTAAGATAGTAAGAAAAGGCCAATACAAAAGCTGGTAAACAGAGAATGGCACTATATTACGGTGGCCAAGAAAGCCCAGCGCAGTGCAAATTGAAAAGCGCTGCAAAAGCACAAAACACATCCATCAAAATTACAACACAGGCGCAGCAAATAGAAAATCGCGCTGCAAATAGAAAAACGCGCTGCAAATAGAACCACAACACAACGGAAGTGAGTCACAACACAACGGAATTTTCCCGGGGGACCTTAAAAGATGCTGTACCAGCTGTATACAAAGGACAGTAAGTGGCAAACAAGCTTCTGAAAAGTAAGTTATGTTTATTACCTGTGATTACCACGGTTGTGTGCATATTATTAAAAGTTCTGCTTCACAAAACGCCTTGTTTGCCACTTATTGTCCTTTGTACACGTAGTGAAGTCCGAGACGTTACTGAAGACGCAGCTTAGCTGGTACAGCATCTTTTAAGGTCCCCCGGGAAAATTCCGTTGTGTTGTGACTCACTTCCGTTGTGTTGTGGTTCTATTTGCAGCGCGTTTTTCTTTTTGCTGCGCCTGTGTTGTAATTTTGATGGATGTGTTTTGTGCTTTTGCAGCGCTTTTCAATTTGCACTGCGTTGGGCTTTCTCGGCCACCGTACTATATTTATTGTACATGTGTTTTTTTTAAACACATTTTAACATTTATTTACTATTAAAACAGCATCTTGTGTTAGATTTAATCAACCTTGAATTATAATTGTTATATTATATTTTACAATATATTTGCTGTTTTAGTATCTTATTTTTGGAACATTTAAAAAACAGTTATGCTACCTCTTCTTTGTAAATATTACACTCTTACAATGTACAACGTACGATGTAAATCCCCCCCATCCTCCATTTGAACATAATGAACATTAAATCTCTTAATATTTAATCTATATTTATAAATCCAGTCCAGTCCACACAAATCACCTCATGATGGATCCCTAATAATACAGGAGAAATAAGAAAACATCCGGGTATTTGAACTGTATTTACCTTCCTGCAAACAATAGGCAAGATAAACGCTCTGTAGAGACGGACGGATCTAATTCCAAATCTAATAGTTAGCTTGTCATTTAATCAATTATGTGAGGCAAGGAATGAGTGATGTTAGTGTGTGGTGCATTCTGGGCAATAATAAGAGTCCAGGGGTGGGTTTCCCGAAAACGATCAACCTTAGCGAATAACGAACGAACTAACGAATGACGTGAGTAAAGAACGAGCCAGTTCTGCGAGTGTTTCCCAAAGAGCTTCGCAAAGTGAAAATTAACGAACGAGGTTAAAGAACATCTTTGTTGACTCCTCCCCCGACACAGCGCGCTCAATCAATCCACAAATATCGATTCAACACTGCAATATGCAGTATTTATTCACTATTACACCCTAAAAACGTAGAAATGTGTTGTAATCATCAACATTATACATATTCTGAAATTTAAGTTACAAAAGGATGTACTTTGGCATTAATAAAATACTCCTAAAGATACATATGACTAAATAAATACTCGAAAATCTAATCTAATAATATAATAATACATATACGTATGTTCCGGTGTGTGTGTGTATATATATATATATATATATATATATATATATATATAAAACCAATAGGAGTATGTTTTATACTTTATACACTCTGTGAAGCTCCAGCTCATCCTAAATCACCATCTCAGTTGGGTTTAGGTCAGGGGATTGTGAAGGCCATGCACCTTTTTGTTTACTAGATAATTCCATTTGCGTCAATTAATAGTTTTCATGGTCTATACCAGCCTGCATCGGGCGGAAGGCAGCAGGCTATACATCCTGGACAGGCCGCCAATCCGTCGCAGGGCAGACAGACACAGACGGACACACAGACACATCCACTCACACACTCACACCTAAGGGGCAATTTTTTATCCGACATCCAGTTAGCCTGAACTGTCTTTGGACTGTGGGAGGAAACCGGAGCACCCAGAGACACGGGGAATAATATAATATAATATGATATGATATGATATGATATGGTATGATATGATATGATATGATATGATATGATAATAATATAATTGATTATAATTAATAGTAACGTAATATAATTGCTTCAACCAGGGAAATTATCATTTTTCTCCCTCAAAATTGGCGGTCCCTGGTGTTTAAGGTGCTGAACTGCAAGTTGAGATCCCCTAAAGAAGCTCTTAAGAATAACGAGTGGGTGAGGGCACTCGTTAATCTGCGAGCGAGTTTACGTAGTACTTTAGTTACGCACGGGTTTGGGAAACACTCTTTAATTAACGATCAATCTTAAGTACGAGTTAACGAAGTTCTTAGCGTTACGAAGCTTTCGGGAAACCCACCCCAGACCTTTAGATCACTGCTAGACACAGATGCAGGAGGAATAGAAGCACCATCAGTGTCAGGTGTGACATGCTGTATATAAGAAGCTTTTATATCAATTACATTTTTCAGAAAGATTTGAAAACAAACACTTTATTAATTTCTACATCTAATGTATGAATTGTTATTAATATATATTTTTAATTTCTATTCCACAAATGAAAATAAAAAAATAAACCTAACACCCACAGACATAATTTTTTTTTTTTTTTTTACTCCTACATGGAAAATGGCACATTTTTGTTTGCAATAAACGTGAATGACTTCGGCCCACTTCCATTTCTCTTTTGTACCCCACCCCTTGTTTTCAAGAGTAACTCAAGAGAGAAATTCTCCCTCTAAGAATTGGGACAAACCTTCAAGAACCCAATACAGATATATAGATAAGGCAGTGGAGCGCTAAAGTGCAGCAAACTAGCTGCTGGTTTAATAGTTAAGGGCATCATATGTCTTTAGAAATATATGTGCTTTCTGTAATTGCTTTGTGATGGAAGTTAAAATTAGCTTTCATTAACTGTTATTTTCCATTCCACCTTAAATTCTGCAGCCTCTGCCATCTGTTGAAACAAGTAAGATGAAACAAGAAAGTTAGCTAGCTAGCTAGCTTGCTAATGAGACAAACTATTAGCGTTTTTAATGCTTGTTTTGAAGAATTCAGCCATTAAACATTAAAACTACACATTAAACTATGATAGTATTGTGTCTATCATCATTTTAACAAGGTAAGTAGTCAAATTTGTAGGTTTCTATGATTGTTTGTGCCGCTATCTTGCCAGTGATTCTGGGGCCCTTCAAAAAATGCTAAATGCTAAAAACCTAAACATGAATGAATCTAGTAAATCAGTACCAGTAAATGATCAAAGAAAGGCTTGGTTCCAAACCACTGAAGAAAGGCAAATTCCCCGACATGAGAAATGAAAGTAATGAAAAAAGATGACTCATATATTCAAATATAAACATAAAACATATTTAATGTTCAGGCTCAGAGTCAGCAGAGTCAGCTGTGGCTTCCTTTAACGAAGAAGAAGCTTCCAGTAGCGATTCCTAACAGACCTACAGCCACTCCGACTCCACAGAACACCAGCGGACCATCTTCAGGCGGATCAACTTCAGATTCTGTGAGAAAAACACACACACACACACATTTTATTACTAATTTGTATGAAAAAAATTATACCAACATATTATCCACAATGCATTCAGAGATGTTTTAACTCATTAATCAAATAGACAATAATCAAACTGCACTATGCAAATAAATGAGCTGGCTAAACTGACATTGTCATCTTGCATTAAACTTTTTTTTGTTGTTTTTGGATAGTGTCACCTAATTGCCTTAATAAAGAAACCACCCATGAAAACTTGTTTTACTAAAAGTTTTTTTACACTGACAGCTCAAGTTTCTGTCATTTCTAGTCACTTCCACTTGTTATAATATCACTGACAGTTGACTGTGGAATATTTAGTAGTGAGAAATTCTCACAAATGGGCTTGTTGCACGGGTGCTGCATCCTGTCACGGTACCACACTGGAATTCACTGAGCTCCTGAGAGCCTGAGACCCATTCTTTCCCATTCTCATTTTTCTGATGTTTATTTAGAGCTTCTTTTCTCTTCAGGAGACATGAATCCAGCGTGTCTGCAGAAATCCGCATGATCCTGCCCACCACATCTGTAAAACATGGTGGTGGGGGTGTTCTGAAATCTGCGTTGAGATTTTCCACCTGTCCAAAGTTCAGTTTTACATGACTTTAGTATTAATCTACAATACAGAACATTTTAAAATAATAAAAAAAACACTGAATTTAATTTTTTTCTAGACTGGTACTCTCTTTACTCTCTTTTGTAAAATATTATTGGGAATAAATGTCACTTTCGCACTTTTGTCTCTGGAGTCGTTTTAGTAGAACAGCTGTACGTCCTATCATCTGATTCAGCTCCTTTATTGCTTCTCTAGGACACAAACTGAGGCAGATTGCTAACAGCATTGAACAGTATTAACTTATCAGCTAATTAAAGAACAATAATAATCAAATATTAAGGACAAATGCAAAATTCAAGCACTGTCATCTCTTGTCAGCAGAGCTTCAGGCAGTATTTTATTACTATAACTTTAAAAATAAGTCACATAAATCTATGTGGGTGTGGCCTCTGACTCCACCTGCTATTCATTACCCAACAATAAGTCCACCCTGACTCCATCCACTGTTGGACCTGGTATGAACTGCTGTAAGATACCACACTGGAATTCACTGAGCTGCTGAGAGCTGAGATTCTTTTCCATTCTCATTTCTAATGTTTATTTAGAGCTTCTATTCTCTTCAGGAGACTTGAATCCAGCGTGTCTGCAGAAATCTACGAAATCTATGATCCTGCCCGCCACATCTGTAAAACATGGTGGTGGGAGTGTTCTGAAACCTGTGTTGAGATTTTCCACCTGTCCAGAGTTCAGTATTAGAGTCAGAGCAGAGCAGCGCTGGGCAGTACTTTGTGGTAAGTACTGAATATAAGAGTATGTAAGAGTGGACTAGGTGACGATGGTTAAAAAGTGAAGTGAAACATGTCCTTCTTTCCCTCTAGTGAGTTACCGGTGCAGAGAGAAAATTTTATTTTAAAATAACTCATCCAGTTTCAGTGGATATCAGTTGAATTCTGTCAATTCTGAAAGCTCATCCCATGTTAATACCCCATTCAGGGTTTTTTCTTCAAAATTAAATTGTTGCCTGGAGGTTATTTTGTGTCACCTTACAATAAATACGTTTATTCTGTTGCCAGAGGTATTTTATTTCTTCTTTGGCTTCTGGAAACACCTATTTGCTCCTACTCTTACTCTTACTGTCATAGTGTGGTCACTTCTCAGACTACCTTATGTAATCCTAATTTGCAATATATTTTATTCTCCTGACCATAATAAGGTTATTTAAGTATAAAGATTTTTTTTTTTACATTTACAGTAATTAAAATAAGTTCCAAGTTTTATTTTGTCAGTCTTTCAGTCAACATTACTTCTCCAGGCTTACAGTGCAGCCTTTGACGAATTAATAGGATTGTCTTTCTCCTCCTTGTGCAAGAAGGATCTCCTAAAATGTATAGATTTTTTTACTAGGAATTAAATAAATAAATAAATAAATAAGTGGTGGTCTTTAGAAAAGTATTATAGATTCTTGTTTTCAGGAGCATTTTTTATATAGATTTGTCTTCACATGATGGAGGCATGAAAACTCCTGAGGTTGTGCTGTACTACTTTAAAAGTCCCCTTTAGCACAGCCAAACAACAACATAAAACTTTCCTATTCACCACTAAAATCACACCATGACTTCCCCTAAAAATAATATATCCCACCCCAGATTCTGGTCTGAGGCTGCTGGAGGGCAATGTGCTCCACGGTGCAGCTGTAGATGTCCCCTTGCTCCGGAACGATGCTTATGGAGGAGAAGAGAGTGAAGGTGTAGTCTTCGTTTGGGTAATACTGGCTCATATACACGTCCTCCGTCACGTTTTCATTGTTCTTTGTCCATGAGATTCTGAGGGACGGAGGGTAGAACTCGGTCACCAGGCAGATGAGCTCATTTACAACACCCAGCTGCTCATCGTTCTTGGGGTACATGGTAATCCTGGGAGCATCTAGGAATATAAACAATAATTTGCTTTTTTTATATAATTCAAGCCTTTTTGGAACATTTCTCAATTTGTCCATTTATTATAGAATTAAAAAAAACAAACAAACAAACAAAAAAACACAATTAATAAAAAATTGACCAACCTACCCAGAAAAGCCAAGGCTAGGCTTCCCAGAACTTCTGGCCTCTTCTGGAGTATTATGTGTACAGCACCAGTCAAAAGTATGGACACCTTATCCTTAAATTAAATGTATTTGGACCATGAAATTCTGATCTCCCACTTGGAGCAGTGGGTGGGAATTGGGGGCATAATCCTGAAATGGTTCAGGTCATTTTTAACTGATAGAACGTTCTGTATTAGCCTTGCCGATTCTGAGTAATCTTCTGAGACTTTCCTTTGTGGGGTCCCACAGGGCTCAATATTAGCCCCACTGCTTTTCTCCCTGTATCTGCTCCCTCTTGGCTCCATACTCAGGAAGCATGGAATTTCTTTTCACTGCTTTGCAGACGATTGTCAAATCTATGTGCCACTAAAGAAAAAAGACAAGTGCTCTACTGAACCTCTGTTAAAGTGTCATGAGGACATAAAAACATGGTGGGCGGGTAACTTTCTTAAGCTAAATCAAGATAAGACAGAAGTGATGGTCTTCAGTGGCACCACTGGGACCCGACCGGTAGATCTAGGTTCTTTTATGTACATCACTTTGTCCTTTCTTTGAAAGCGTTAAAGTGCTATATAAATAAAGATGGATTGGATTGGATTGGATATTTAATATAAAATGAAAAAAAAAAGATGTGCCAACTTTGAAACATCCAAAATAAAATTCTCAAAAACACATTCTGGTTTGTTTAACTCTTTTTTTATTTATTAAATAATTCCATTTGATTTTTCTTTTATAGTTTGGATGACTTTAGTATGAATCTACAATGCAGAACATTTTAAAATAAAAAAAAACACTGAATTTAATTTTTTTTTGATAGGTACTCTCTTTATTGTCTTTTGTAAAATGTTATTGGAATTAAATATCTTTTTTTGCACTGATTCAGCTCCTTTATTGTATCTGACCTTGGATCTCTAGGACACAAACTGAAGCAGATTATTAACAGCACTGAACAGTATTAGCCTATTAGCTAATTAAGAAATAATAATAATCAGATATTAAGGAAAAATGCAAAGTTCAAGCACTGTCATCTCTTGTCAACAAAGCTTCAGGCAGTATTTTATTACTAGAACTGTGCAGTAAGTCACAGAAACATGTGTGGGTGTGGCCTCTGACTCCGCCTGCTGCTCGTTCCCCAACAATAAATCCACCCTCACTCCAACTTCTGTTGGACTTGGTATGAACTTCTGTAAGATCTGTTTATAATGAAGGTGCGGGGGTGTAGGCGTGTATAGGTGTGTAATGTGTGTCAATTCTTACCCATGTCCTCAGCTGGGAAGTTGTACCAGAACACACTGTATTTCAGGTTGTATCTGCATATTTGGAGTTCTTGAATACTACGTTCATAAGCTGCAGGAATGATGGTGTAGTTTAGAGTTGCAAACTTCGGCAGACTGACCACCCCTCGTCCGTCTTTAAAATCTGCATGATACTCCTCCTCTCCGTCGATCATCCACACAACTCCACCGTCAGTCTCAGAGCACCAATCAAACACGTAATACTCATGAACAACTGGAAAAGATGTGGATATGAAGATTTTACACACATGGAATATGACACTGTCATTGCTATAAATTGTGTAAATGCCATCACTACATCTATAACTGTGAACAACTTCAGTGACACTTAAAGCTCCACTAGGTAGGATTGAGATTTTGTGCTTGTGGGCTCCCCCTACAGTTGCAGAGTGTAATAAATGTTTCAGGCGGATTAGTTAGAATATGGCTTTAATGATAACAGACTCCTAACTTGATAAGAGCAAATGATTCATGATCTTGTTTTGTTTGTTTATAATTTTATTTCAATTTTTTCCCCATTTTCTCCCCAATTTAGCACAGCCAATTACCTAACCCACTCACTAGGACTCCCCCTATCACTAGTAATGCCCCAACACACCAGGAGGGTGAAGACTAGTACATGCTTCCTCCGATACATGTGAAGCCAGCCACCGCTTCTTTTCAAGCTGCTGCTGATGCAGCGTTGCCGATCACATCACACCGCACTTGGAGGAAAGCACAGTGACTCGGTTCCGATACATCAGCTCACAGACACCCTGTGCTGCAGGCATCACCCTAGGAGTGATGTGGGGAGAGAGCGCCATCTACCCACCCAGAGGGAGCAGGGCCAATTTTGCTCCCTCTGAGCGCCGGCGCTAGATGGCAAAGCTGCATGAGCTGAGATTCGAACCTGCGACCTCCTGCTCATAGTGGCAGCGCTTTACCACTGGATCACTCGGCGCACCCCTCATCTTGTTTTTACCAGCTGTAAATACACTAATGCAAAAAGCGAACCCTTAATCACCATCAGATCTTAACAGATATAAATCCTGCTACTATTTAGGAACAAACTGACACAACAACAGTCAAAGGAAACCAAAATCATCAACCCATAGAGGGCTGAACTCAAATTCATACTAAAACTTAAAGGAGAACTCTAGTGTGAAATGGACTTGGGTTTAGTTAAACATAATAGGCAGAGCAAGGCAGGGTTATTCATATAACAACTTTCATACACGGTCATTCAGAGTGCTTTATAAATTAGAAAATACAGAGAGAAGTCAAATGAAATGACGTAAAAGAATAAAAATAAAAATGGAAATAAAAATAATTTTAATAATAATTGCCATTTGAGCAGGGCTCCCAAACACTTCACATACGACTGTACAGTATATTTGATTAAAATATAAATATGCTACTGGATGAGATACATTACAGATATAGATTTGAGCATGTCAGTGAATGTGTGTGTGTGTGTGTGTGTGTGTGTGTGTGATGTTTGGAGAAGTTACTTACTTTTTTCTGCTGCACAGACCCACAGTGCAGAGGTGAGAATAAACACGTACAGCTTCATTCTTTCTTCTTTTATCCTGCAGAGAGGACCTGAGAGAGAACACACAGTGCCGGAGAGCTGCTTCAGGTGAGTACACAGTACAGTCTCACACTGTATGTGTGTGTGTGTGTGTGTGTGTGTGTGTGTGTGCTAGAAAGGAAGAATTGTTGAAGCTACATAAAATCACCTCCCCCAATCAGAGTGTCAGTGTGACGGTGACAGCACTGTCTCTGAGCAAAAGGAAATCTTTTTTTTTTGTAGCTTAAGATTTTTTTTTTTGGTAACTTAAACTTATTTCTGGCTTGAGATCTGTATCAGATACAGCTAGACCCAAAAGTATTTGGACAGTGACGCAATCTTCATGATACACTTGAAGTGAGATTGAAGTGTAGACTCTAGACTTTAGTTCAAGCAGCTGAACAAAAATATGCTAAGAAGCTTTTAGGAATTAAAACATTTCTTCTGTATAAAGCCATGTATATAGCTGGACAGAGCATCGTCTCTCAAAAGTGAAGCCACCACAGGTCGGGCGCCCCCTGCTGTTCGGTTTCAAAAAGCTGTGTAACCCCACCCATCCCCATAGGTTTCAATGGCAAAACAGACAACTTTCAATCACGTTTTTTTCTAATATACTGTAATTTGACCTCCTTTATTTAAATGCAGCAGCTAGTGTAACCTCTGCTTATATCGTCAATTTTTTATATCCCCACAGAATTCGTATTTTAAAACGTTATTTAGATCTATTAAATAAGGTTTGGTTATTGTAAAAAGGGCTGGTTATGGCCGGGACCAATAACAGACCTTCAGCTCCGCTCGGCTCTGCAGCCTGTGACCTCGAGGCAGCCCTCAGGGGCGGGGTTATTCAAATGAGTAGCTGTCTCTCCACAGTCTTTCTCCCTCCTCTGGTCTCTACTGCGCAGACTCGGGTTTCAGAATCGCCAACATGTCTAAGGATTTTGGCTTCATTTTCGTTGAATGAATGGGAACGGCAACACAGCGTCCATCTTTTTTACAGTCTCTGGCAAAACCTAGAGAAAAGTAAACGTAATGTAAATATGCAAATTGAGATGTATGTGCTTATACTAAGCAAAAAAATCTGAAAATGAGGTATGAGGCAAATCACAAAGTCTCAAAATGAGTGAAGTAAGACTTCACTAAATCAAGCAACAACCACTGATTTTTCTTGGCTTAAATTTGGACACAAAAGTCAAAATAAATTAAATGATTTTTGTGCTTTTATTGAGTGAATGAATTAAAATAAGGTTCATTATTCCTTAAATAAATTCCAAAATACTCTTACAGTGCTTAGTCAAAAAATCTTATCAAAGGTAAAAAAATGGGGCCTCTACACTAAAATGCTGCCCTCCTCTTCAGTCGAAGTGTAAACAGTCTCCAATCTGATTGGATCTGTTTGATGACGGGCGGAACTTTATGATTTAATTGACGCTCCTCATTAAAAATTAAAAATACCTCTGATTTATATTACATACAGTATGTTTGGCCAGGGGTTAATAAACATTGCTTCATTTGTAAATTTGAAACTAAACAAATTTTCTACTCATATCTTGAGTTTAATTCATTTTCTTTTACATTTTATTAAAAAAACTAATAAAAAAAGAGTAGCACTTTTTAAAAGAAATGTAACATAAGAAAGGTAAAGGGGAAATATTAACCATGTAAGCTGTTTATATTGCTTGCAATTTAGGTGAAGCAAGCATGTGTAAAGCATTTTAATGTAAAATTGCTTAATTTTGCTGAATAAAATACAAGTAACAAAGTAAACGAGTAACAAAAATATGAACACCACACAAGGGTTAAGAATGAGATGTCATAAAAACTATTATACTGCACTCCTGCTGTTAGATTTAATATTATTGCCTATGGGTTTAGAATGGAATATCAGTGAACCTCTTATATCTTCTTATGTCTATATAGAGTATATGGACTAGATATTATAAGTACATAGTTAAATGTTATTTATTAAAAAGTTCTCAAGCATTCAAAAATGAAATAAAACCGGTTTTATTGCATTAAACCTAAACACTCCTAATCACTTCTTCAAAACACGTAAAGGTCATTTCTGATTGGCACAAGATTCCCTGTTTACTTCCTCATCAGCCCGTATCTGCGGCAGCAGTGCGTGAACGCTAATTCTCAGGTGAGCTTGGTGAAATTCCTGAAGTGCACTTGTTGAAGAGCTGCGTGACTACTGAGTGCCCCTTAAGAGCTTTCTAGAAAGAGAAGAATGACAGGCATGTGTTTGAACTGATAAAGGATGAACCTCAGTGTGTGTTTGTGTGAACTCTAAGTTGTTTCCTCTTATTAGTGCACTTCAGTCTCTCACCAAACCAGACGAGCTACAGGTTCATACTGCAGAAAGAGAAGGAGGCAATTTTCCTCCCTGTAGGGCACAGAAAATAAGTGTAGATTTACTAAACACTGCCAAACACTCATAAATCACATCATCACCCCTCAGCAGGTTAGTTTCTTTTTTGTTTCCAGTGCTGTCCTGCAAAAACAACACGGAAAAAATATCCAGTCATTATTTTTTCTTAGTGTTAATAAGGTAAGTTTTGGACTTTCAGACTTTTCAATTTAGGACAAACCCAAATAGCCAATGTAAACAGTTTATCTGCAGTGTAAAAACACCTTTTAGATGGTGCAGGCTTTCTCAATATTTGACTCCACTTTTTGTGTGCATCATGTGTTGCACTTTTGAACAAACTTGACTCTGTGGACCTTTTCTTCGTTTTTCTTGCAACTTTATTTGCCCTTGTATTGTGTTAGAGCTGTTTTTACACGAAGCCATTAGCACCACTCTTTCCAGCTCATTCTACTCAGGCTCTCTCTCCCTCTAGCTTCTCCACTCTCTTACACAGAGCCCCTCCTCTCCTAAGCACCTCCTCAGTAACCTAGAGCTCCACCCACAGCAATATTAACAATAATAAAAGAAAGAAATAGATAATATTCAAAGCACATAAATGATTTAAAATAAAATTCTCTCTAACAAACTAAATATGTCTCAGTGGGGTATAGAAAAAATAAATTTATACACTGGTATTTACTAAGTCGCAACACATGCAGCATTGTGGGTACAACAGATTACGCTGGTGATTCCTGTATCTACTGTGACTGTAGACTAACTTTTTTAAATTGATTTGTAAATGTTGAGCATTTTCCTTTATTTTACTTTATTTTTCATTATCTATTGCACTCCAAACATGTTTTGTCTGGAAGATTCATAAGAAGTTATTTTTGGACTGGTACTCATTTTTCACACCTTACTTATAAGGAAATGTTGGTTATCTATATTTTACTGGATTAATTATTTTTCAGGTGACTTTTTACTTCTACTCCTTACGTTTTCAGACACTTATCTAAACTTTCTACTCCTTACACTTAAATTACATTCAGATCAGAGTGAATCTAATTATGAATGGATGTAGAGAAGCATAAACATATACCATTCTGACACCCTATTGGATTATACTGTGATCCATCACACCTGCACACGTCACGTTTGCTTATTGACTATTGAGTAAAACAAGATACAAATATTTCATTGAAGCATCCATCACTAAAAGGTTACATTTGGAAACTCTTTCAAAACCCTTCTTTAAACCTGTTTTCAGTTTTTCTCTTTATTAATGCACTTGTTAATATATAGTAATTCAGTAGTTATAGTAGTTCTGTAGTCCTCAATTAATCCCACTTCCAGTCATTGTGCACCATCTACTGGAGAAGAGTGGTGCTGCTGATGTTTGTGGCTGTACGTGGTTTGTGATAAGACATTATTAGAAACACCCAGCTTGTGCTTCCACTCACTGGCCACTTTATTAGAAACACCCAGCTTGTGCTTTCACTCACTGATCACTTTATTAGAAACTCCAACCTTTTGTACACTGCAAAAAATCGTTTTTGGCTAAAACTAGACTAAATATATGTACATTCAGAGGTATATACCAACTATTAAGACAGATTTTCTTTTTGGACACAGGAATTTGAACAGTGATTTTTGTGCTTATTTTGAGTTCAAATTACTTAAAGACCATTTCCCCCCAAATAAACTAATATTTATTTATGTTATATTACACCTATAATGCTCACACAAGTTTTTTGCCTTAAAATTAGATAATTTCTCTTGCTAAGATTTTGTACCTTTGTGAGCAGTGACCTCTAATCACTGGCCAGTTTATTCAAAACACCTACCTTTTATATATCCAATCATTGGCCACTTTTTTAGAAACACTTACCATGTGTTTTCACTCCCTGGCCAACATCTACTTTACACATTGGTTATATTAGAGCTGGAGCTTTCCTCTAATGATGTTTCCTGCATCATAAAGAGGAATGTATCACAGGTATCAGAGGAGGCATGTACTCGTCTAAACCCTCATAGTACTTGAAACACTGCAAGTGATAGAGTCTCAGATAAACTGTGAAGAAAACCCCAAAACAAACCTTTATAGTCTTTAGCAGATGGAATCACATTGGTCTTCAGCATGCTTGCTCTTTACACAAGAAAAAAGCACAAAAAAAGTATACATATGCACTACAATGTAAAATGTTTGAATAAAAACGACAGATATAAAGTGAACCCAGCTAACAGAGAACATTGTAAGAATGTTTAGCAACTTTTTGAAAAAGTTCCTAGAAGTTTAGCTAGAAGGTTCCTAGAATGTTTTGATTACGTAACATTCCCAACTAGACGAATACTAACATTATGAAAACGTTTAATGAAACATCCCCAAAACTAAAAATTGTGACATTGTATTGACATTAATCCAATGTTTAAAAACTTTAATTAAAACATGCTAAAAACTTCCAGAAACTCGACAAATTGAATGTTAAATTATTAGCTGGGAAGGCATTATATAGTATTTTAGACACACACACACACACACACACACACACACATGCACACACACAGAAGCACAACAGCACAACAGCTGGTCTCGGAGTGTGACATCTTCGCAGTCCTGTTTACCTGTTTGAACACTGTGTGTGTGTGTGTGTGTGTGTGTGTATTAATACAGCCCGGAGACAGGGTGTCTGTAGGTGCGTAGGTTCGTCTGATGTTCAGTTTGGTTTAATCTGTCCTGCCACCCACCTGTTCTCTGCATGGACAGGTTTTATACACACACACACACACACACACACACACATTGAAAAGCAAACATCAGCATTGGCTCCAATGTGATATTTTTTTTCATAACTCCACCATGCTGCCCTTTATTTAATGTGCACTTTGTATTTGCTTTTTTGCTTTTTTTTTTTACACTTCTAAGAACACCTCTACAAATGTTAAACATGGAGGTGGATGGATCATGGTTTGGGCTTCTAATATTCTAATTCTTCTCTTCACTCTTAAACTAAACTAAAGGCTAAAGCTGTTTCCATGTGGGTCAGCCAGACGTGACTATTCCTGTAGCAGTTTTCTACAGTTTCCAAGAGTCTTTTGAAGGTGTGGGAAACAGTGCTCACCGGTCTCTGGGTTCATCTGTAATTTCTCTAAAGAAAAGACTTCTACTTTTAATAGTTACAGAATTCTCTGTGTTTCTGTGACTTTTTCTAGTTATTATGATGGAAGTGTGAATGTGCTGTGTGTAACACCATCTGTTTATCTCCATTGCTATAGACCAGCTGTAAAAAATACTTAATTTATTATTATGCCTATATATTACTATAATTTACTATTATACCTATAAAGTTTGATTAAAATTAATATTGTTGTTTTATTCTATAAACTACAGACAACATTTCTCCCAAATTCCAAATACAAATATTGTCATTTAAAGCATTTATTTGCAGAAAATGAGAATTGTCTAAAATAACAAAAAAGATGCAGAACTTTTAGACTTCAAGTAATGCAAAGAAAACAAGTTCATATTCATAAATGTTTGGTGGAATAACCTGGTTTTATTCACAGTTTCATGCATCATGGCATCTTCTCCTCCACCAGTCTTACACACTGCTTTTGGATAACTTTATTCCTTTACTCCTAGGGCAAAAAATCAAGCAGTTCAGTTTGGTTTGATGGATTGTGATCATCCATCTTCCTCTTGATTATATTCCAGAGGTTTTCAATTTGGTAAAATCAAAGAAACATAACATTTTTAAGTGCTCTTTTATTTTTTTTCCAGAGCTGTATAATAAATATGTATGGTATGTGTGTAAAAAAACATTTTTTGACATACACTGCCTGGCCAGAAAAGTCTCCACCTGGATTTACTGTAACTATGTAAATAATGTAGGCTTGATGCTGCAGTTGGTCTGCAGGTTTAGGTTCAGCAACAGTATGTGCTGAAAGAATGAGGTCAGCTGACTACCTGAATATACTGAATATAGACCAGGTTATTGCTGCAATTGTGAAAGAGTGATTCAGGGAGCATGAGATCATCATTTTCACACATGGATTGAGAGAGAGTTCACCACAGAGACCAGATCTGAACCTCATTGAGAATGAGGTTTTGGGATGTGCTGGATGGAGAAGAGCTGCTTTGTGCAGCGGTCAGACCATCATCAATGCTGCTGCAAAATCTTAGTAAATTAATGCAGCACTGGTTTGAATGTATATATGATTGATTGCATTTTTGTGCAGGTCATAAAACATTATTCTTGTGGGTTAAGTGAACCACAGATTGCAAAAGATTGGAGACCCCATGATGTATTTAGTTCCAGCAATACTGTTCCAATTTTTTTTTTTTTTTTTTTTTGAGAAGGAACAGTCTGAAAAGCAAAGGTGGTCATGAATCTCTGCTTCAACAGAGTAGAAGACACGCCCCCATCAGATTTTTCATTGAAGGACTGGGATGAGTTGGAGAACAGAGGAGCGTAAAGCCTCAGTCTTTCTGTAAACCAGGCTTAAGCCGTTCTCATGCTCTACAGAGTTAACAGCCTAATCTCAGACAAGTCACTTCCTGTCTAATGGCTGCTGTTCTGATGAAAACACAAACAGACAATTAGTCTGACGTTCTGATGTTCTTGATAGATGTGTAGAACACACACACACACACACACACACACACACACACACACACACACGTCCAGCATTTTTCCTGGTACCATGAATAGGCTTTATAATTTTTTTTAAAGAAGTTTTTCCAAAATATTAACAGTAACATGTCAATAGTATTGGTAGCTTCTCTTCCACTTACTGGCCACTTTATTAGAAACACCTACCTTTTGTGCGTCCACTCAATGGCCACTTTATTAGAAACACCTACTACATTGTGCTTCCATTCGCTGGCCACTTTATTAGAAACACTTACTACCTTGTGCTTCTACTCACTCTGGAAACTTTATTAGAAACCCCTACTACATTGTAAACACCTACATACCTTGTGCTTCGACTCACTGTGTCCACTTTATTAGAAACACCTACAGACCTTGTGCTATCACTCATTGCGGCCACTTTATTAGAAACACCTTCTACCTTGTGCTTGCACTCACTCTGGCCACTTTATTAGAAACACCTACAGTACATACCTTGTACTTCCACTCGCTGTGGCCACTTTATTAGAAACACCTACTACACTGTGCTTCCACTCACTGTGGCCACTTTATTAGAAACACCTACATACCTTGTGCTTCCACTCACTGGCCACTTTATTGGAAACACCTACTACATTGTGCTTCCACTCACTGGCCACTTTATTAGAAACACATACCTACATTGTGCTTCCACTCACTGTGGCCACTTTATTAGAAACACATACCTACATTGTGCTTCCACTCACTGTGGCCACTTTATTAGAAACACATACCTACATTGTGCTTCCACTCACTGTGGCCACTTTATTAGAAACACTCACACTTATTATTATTCAGAAGACGGGGGTCTGGTAAAGTGGACAGTGGATGATAGTTGTAATGTTGTGCAGTGAAGCTAATATGACAGAATGAATGATGATGTGGAAATAGTCCTGTGTGTGTGCGTGTGTGTGTGTTTGTATGTGTGCATGTCCTGCAGTGGTGAGTTCCTGAGGCTGGGGGTTAGTTGTGTCTGCAGTGGTTTCCTCTGGGTGTGTGTTTGGTAACTCTGGCAGTAATAAAGTGTGAGCAGGGCAGGTCCTCAGCCCACTCAGTGTGAGGGTTGTTGTTCACACATTCCTCACACACACCGCGGCGTGTACAGACCTCTGGAGCGCAGAGTCACGCTGTTATCTGATTTGAACGATTTGAGCTCAGACAAGAGCAGCATGCAGGAATGTGTTACAGGACAGTGTCAGGTCTCATCTTCAGAACAGGGATGCACAGTATCTGCTCTGTTAATTACTGCTGTAAAATCGGCCTTCCTAAAATTGGCCTCGAAATGTAAAAAGGTGACTAAAGATACTTATATGCTGCATCAGCAGCAGTTCGAAAAGAGGCGGAGTCTGAATTCATTTCAAGGCATTTTGGGGTCCAAAGCAAAATGACAGATTAGAGCATTAATAAGCAGCAGGTTATAAATAGCTAACTGATTGTAATCACAGCAGCCCTGTTACTCAGAGCATTTGCACATTGCATGTTGTTCTTTAAATGCGGCTTTTTACTGTTAAAAGCCACCTGTAACTGCAGTAAGCATTTAAGGTTGAACGGAAATCCGAATAAGACGCTTGGGAAAAATCCAAATCTAAGTTTGTCTCCTGGGCCAATTTTTTTTTCCATTTTTGTTGGTTCATCAAATTAAAAACTTATTAGTTTTTTGGTAATATATATAAAAACTTTTATTTTCCAACTTTGATTCTCATTTGAATACAGTCTACAGTACTGGTTTTCCTCTTTTGTATTATATGTTGATGGATGATACAAAGGGTTTTTGCCACCTTCTGCCCATTCGAGGACTTTCGAGGACATCTCATCATCTTCTCGAAAAATGTTTCTCCATATAGCCAGAAGCAAGACAGCCATATGGGAAAGGCTATCACTCCAAAAGAAATGCTTTTCTATCGGTATAATTGTGATACATTTTGGGAAAACAGGTTGTGATGTTAAGGAATACACTCACACTGTGAGACAAGTGACCAAAATTTCCGGCATGTCAGAAATCCCTTATCGCGTCCGACTGCTCATTCACAGCTCGTTTGTGCAATTAATCGTTTTTCATCAGTTTTCGCTTTCACACTGCACGACAAACGATGCATGATGAAGCTGAAATTCAGCCCGATCATGAAATTCAGTCGCATGCGACCAGATTGGGCTTAGAATAGTGTCTACCTGGCTTAAGAGTCCATGGGAAAGACTCCTAACACTACATTGGCCCTCCTCTGTAATCGAAATAACCCAGTCAGTCACTCTGGATAAGAGTGTCAGCTAAATGCCATAAATGTAAATGTAAATGTATTGGAAATATCGGTACCACTTTAAAATAAGACTACCTTTATAAAGCGTTTATAAATGGTTTACAATGAGTTTATTAATGGTTACTAATTAGGTTGTAAATGCCTTAAAATCATTAATAATCAGTTATAACACATACTTAGAAAAGGCAACAATGACCTGTTGTTTGCCAAATAGTGAACCCACAGCCATCTATATTGTTGCCCTTTCTACGTATGTGTTATAACTGATTATTTATGATTTTTAAGGCATTTACAGCCTAGTTATTAACCATTAATAAACTAATTGTAAACCATTTATAAACGCTTTATAAAGGTAGTCTTACTTTAAAGTGGTACCGAAATATCTAAATATGAACACACTCACAAACACATCAACCAGCCCCTAACAGACCCCTGCTGACAGCCAGCTTTGTGATGAAGGAGATTAGATACGACAGATACTCTTCATCCCATTCTTCTGTTATCCTTTGCTCTAGTAAATGCAGACTAAACAACATGACCACCAAAACAATCCACCCTCCACCAAACACACACACACTCACACAAACACACACACATACACACTTTGCAGAGGACAAGAATATACAGAGAGAAACATCAGCAGATATACTGTAGAATATGACGTCCTGAACAGTGTGAAATGGGAAAGTAAAAAGGAGGTAAGGCTGTTTGATGAGGATAAAATACACTATATTTAGATGAACAGATATTTATAGATATTATACAGTACCAGTCAAAACTTTGGACACACCTTAAATGTGTTTATTTTATTATTATTAAAATATTAAAAGCATCCTTAAGTGCAGTCACAAAGTTCATCAAAAACATTATGATGGAACTGGCTCTCATCAGGATCGCCTAAGGAAAGGAAGACTAAGAGTAGTTTTTGGGTAAAGTCTAGTCTGGCTTTTCTGTTAATGATTTACTGTAATCCTTGTGGATAATCCTCTGTATTCGCTCTAATGAAGTCCTTTCTTAATGGTAGACTGGAATACTGATACTCCTACTTCCTAGAGAGTGTTCTTCAGTTGGGTGAATGTGGAAGTTCAGTTGTGGAAGTTTGTGGATGTCCTGTACTTTTTGAGTTCCCAAGTTCACCAGTGTGGCATAAAGTTATCCAAAAGCAGTGTGTAAGACTGGTGGAGGAGAACATGCCAAGATGCATGAAAACTGTGATTAAAAAACAGGGTTATTCCACCAAATATTGATTTTCTAAAATGTTATGAATATGAACTTTTTTTCTTTGCATTATTTGAGGTCTGAAAACTCTGCATTTGTTTTGTTATTTCAGCCATTTCTCATTTTCTGTAAATAAATGCTCTAAATGACCATATCTTTATTTGGAATTTGGGAGAAATGTTGACTTTAGTTCATAGAACTAGTTTACTCAAACATTTATCTATAAATAGCACAATCAGATAAACTGATTCAGAAACTGAAGTGGTCTCCTATTTTGTTTTCAGAGCTTTAAGTTTACCTGTAGATGAACCATATATTGCATTGCAACCCACTGTATCTCAGTGTAGTAGGAGTGGCATAGAAGAAACTTCTTCTGGAAGGACAGAAGGGCACTATTACTTACAATTATTTTGGTGTTTAATAATTTAATTTGGGAATGTAGTATGTGGAATGCTTAATCTACAGTATATAAAGAAGTACAGATTTAAAGAAGAATTGATTTTATCATTTGTCTTTTTGCATAAGAAAAACGAGGAGCGTGTGACGTCATCTGCTGGTGTGGAGCAGATGTGTGGTGGAGGTGGGCACAATTAGAATATCATCAATCAATGACGAACATTCCCCCCTTTTGAGACACACCCAAAGCTTCTGAAATCCAAACCACCATGAACAAAGTCAGCAAGATCCAAGAGGCTGAAGACTCTAAGCCAAGACAAACAGATCAGCACGGTAATACTGAGAGTCCAGACTTCTGATGCGTCTAAAGGTGGGGCGGGGGGCTTCCTCACTGCCGCTGGTAAACAAGGAGCAGAGGAATTTTCTTTAGTCTGCTTTAGTTTGGTTAGTTTCTCTCTTACTCTTCTTCTCTCTTTCCCTTTGATTGATAAGATCTGTGTGTTACTTCTGGCAGAGAGAGAGAAGGAGAGAAAGAGAGAGGTGTGAGAGAGAGCAGAACATGTACAGACTCAACCTTCTTTCCTTTTATCATAAGGAAGAGTCTTTCCTGTAAGACATTGTGGATAACTGTTAACAAGGAAGGAAAATCTTCATCATCATCTTCAGCAGAAGAGAGTTGCATATATGTACAGTAAATATGCAAGTGCATATCAAAACCCAAAACTGAGATAAAGATTTATTTCTTGGTGGTTGTTTTCCTGAAGGTGGGGAAATTTCACAATATGCCAAAAGTGGCCCATATCTGTTTTTCTCATCGATAATCATTTTAGATTGTTTACACAACTGTAGATGGTCATTTCTCCTGTATAAAATCTGAAGAATTTGACGTTTTCTCTCTATGGAAGGCACTCAGGAGCTTGTGCAGTTTCTCTCTTGTCTAATTCAACTCTCTACTGGCTGCTCTTGCACTGCAAGCCAATAAAAAAACCCTGCAACTAGTTCAGAATGAGGCGGCAGCACGACTCTTCAGTATTCAATCTTCCGAAGTTCAGTCATGTGACTCCTTTGCTGAGTTCCCTCCACTGGCTTCCTGTTGGCGCCATCATCGAATTCAAACCCTGACGTTGGCCCACAAAGCCAAAAATGGACCAGCTCCTTCCTACTTGATGGCAATGATGGTCAAACCAGATCTGTACCAACCAAGAGCTCTTAAAGCTTCCAATACAACTCGGCTTTAACCACCATCTCTAGGGTGACCAAACATCCGTATCCGGATTTTTTTCAAAAAGTGAGGAAATGTCCTGTTTTTTAAATTACCTTCATTGGACCTTTAAATTTACAGGCACTAGGGCACTGTGTGTGGCATAATCCCTGAGCCGCCTCAGTGAGAGCAGTGGACAGCGTTTCAAAAAATGCCATTAAGTACAAAAGCTTAGGTCGCGCCACAGTCAGGACCCAACAGTACATTACCCCCCTACCCAAAACACATTTTTCTAAAAGCCATAATGACTATAATGTTATATTATGAAAATGGTAATGTTGATAAATTTGTGATGCACTAGGCTGTTCCCTGTTTCAGCTGCATATATGCTCATTGAAAATGTTTGTATTGTGAAATACATCTTAATAACGTTGTGATGCAGGTCATTATCATGTCACATGTTTACAGAGCATTTTTGGAACATTATTTCTGCTACAATGCTACATGTTAACGTTCCTAGAAACTTTTCAAATTGTGGCTAAATGTTCTTCTAAAGTTCTCTGTTCGCTGGGATATTACAGCTCTGAGCAAACACAGATCAGACAGTGCCATGCTGGAGGTGGGCCAGGCTCTCGACATGTGTTGTGTGTGTTTTTTCTGGATTGCGGTGCAGAGTGTAGTTTGTCGGAGCAGATCAGAGCCGATTGTGGAATTCCCCCGTTGGCCTCGCTGCTCTCCGCCGCTCTCTCGCTCTCTCTCTCTCTCTTTCTTTTTCTCTCTCTCCCGTCATCTCACCCAGCCTCCCCCTCCGCCTCCCTGCCTATCTAAATGGCAGGAAATGTTCCCTCATTCTAAAAAATGTCCCAACGTGTGAAACAATTGCACAGGAACTCTTACTGGTGCCTAAGAAAATTTCCCCCTCTGCCTTTATTCCTGCTCGGAAGTGCTGGCTGAGTGTAGGAACGTTGAGTGCCGAAGAATGCATGAGCACAAGCTCAGTCCTGACGTGATGAAAGCCAGTGGAGGAAGAGATACGAGAAGGAGAGCTTGCATGAATTTGGACGCTAACATCATCCGAACTTCAATGCTCCTCCTACAAAAACACATCCATTCAAATCCATAGCTACTGTTGCTGGGTTGGACAAGCTGTAGCCGACGTAATTAATGGCGTAGAAAATCAACAACAGCGGGTAAGGTTGAGCATGATCAGCCTGTTTAAGATCATGCCGCAGCATGTCAATCAGACATCAGACTCTCCATCATCATCTCCTGCTGCAGAACCCAAGTACACCTGAGCTTAAAGGAGAACTCTGGTGTTAAATGGACTTTTGTTGTAGTAAAACATGATAAAAAGTACTTACCCCTGATGGATAGCACACCTCCACCCTCCCACAGCGTTCCGAGATCCAGAAACTTTAACAGTTTGTCCAAACACCCTTCAGACTGGGTGACACCGGACATAATTTTCCTAAATAAACCACTTTCTCCACCGTTCCAGTGTTTGGAAACTGAATTCCTGTAGACATTTCACATGCTCACAATTATTTCTCATTTTTCCTTTAAAATCATATGAGTATGATAAAATGCAACTTAAATATTATTTGTAGGTAATGTTTTTTGCTGTTTTGACCCTGCCCAGCCATTGGATATCAAATTGTCATCAAAGCTGCATTAAAAACTGCTGGATATTTATTTGTTTGAAAATGACAATTGGGTTGAAGTTAGGTTTTACGATGTTAAATTCATGTAAAGTCAAGTAAAATTTAAAGTCATGTAAAAAACAACCTTGGGTTGCCTTCAAGCTCCAGCATTAGACACCAAATCAACAACACACAATGTCTTTCAAAGTTAGAGTTTAATGTAATCTAGAAGTTATGAAGTTCTACAGATGCTAGGTTTGGTAAACATGCATCGCATCCAAATGATGCCAAGTGTTGGCATTTAACATCAACTTATGACGTTTGGAAGACTTCACATTTTGGTTAACATTGACTTAAACCCAACACCCGGCATCAGCTCTCATCAGTATTCCATGTCATACTGATGTTGGCATTAAATGCCACCTTTGACCAGATAAAAAGATCTATCATCATTGGTGACCAGCTGAAAATGTTCTCTAAAAGATTCTATGGTTAGATGTTGTGATTTAAAGCAACACAATTTGAAAAAAGGCAATAATTCCTTCACCTGGGCTCCACCCACCTTTTTCTGGACAAGATAAGAGATACAGGGATACAGATCACTATAAGTGAAAGAAGCATTAGAAAGATGAGCATATTTATGGATTTTACATAAGTTTACATGATGCAGTTCTTGTGAATATTGGCCGGCCCACTTCTATAGTCTATAAGTTACACAGTGCAGTTAGCAGCATGCAGAACCCAGAACAGCAGCAACAGCATTGCTATTCATCCGATTACAAGTCAGTGGAGCATCAAAGTGTGAGTGCTGTTTTAATGGGACAGTTCATTATGCAGATAAATCAAGTTAGTATTCTAGGTTGGACTCTTTTAGCAGAGTTATTACATCCTAAAAGCTAGCATCAACAACAAATGCACACAGAATGACACACTGTGTATTTATTACTCTGCTAAATATTAATATTTGGAGTGTTTCAAATTATGTTGAAGCACTACAAGAAAAGAATAATGGTCCCCGAGGACATTCCGACTGTTCCTCACATTCTTACACAATGAAAAACCGCTCTTGTAATCGCTGTTCCACTCATTCCAATAACACTGAATCATTTCTGTCCTCCTGTGTACTCTCAGTGTAAGGAAATGATTTACTCTGATTTACTGGAGCTGCCATCACTCGGTCCTGCTGCATGCAAACATTACGCCTGAAGAGGATTCCCTAAAGAAACGCTGCAGCCGCGTCATGAACCAGCGCATTGTCTCTGTGGTTTCTTTATAGCTTTCCTGTTTATTAGAGTGATGGAGTAAACAGGGCAGTTACACCATCCAGTCAGGCTTTACCAGGCCTCTGGCTCTCGAGTCTTTGTTTAAGGCTTTTTCTGTAGATTTGAAGGTGGAAAGAAGTTCCTTAGTTTTCTCTAGTATGAAATTATTGGGTTTTGATTCAGATTTGAGGCATTTCTTATGTATATAACAATAGCAAATTATACCAAAACAAATTATTGTGTTTCTTGTTTTGTAAATGTAACATTTGTTCTTATTAGTTTTGGTTTCATAAAGTAGTTTATTCAGTACAGTAAAGAAATTTACTACTTTCTTTTTTCATCACCTATAAAAGCTGTGTGTTACTATACTGGACACTGATTGGTTAGTAGAATGTTGTCAGTTCAGCAAGTTGCCTTTCCAGGTGTTGTACCAAATCTGACTCCCTGACAAAAATCTTCCCATACAGCAAAACAAATGCAAGGGTGATTTATGGGTGAAAATGTCCTTAATCTACTGTTAGCCCTGGTGGGCAACACTACACACTGATGGTGAGTCAGTGGTGAAGGACACACCCATTATGTAAATAAATGATGCCAGGGACCAATCTAAGTTTCCATCACTTACAAGGTAAAATTAAAGTCAGTAAACTGCTAATTTAAGTCAGTTAAATTCGACAATAAACTGTGTGTTAGTTACACTTAAACTGAAAAAATTACGACAACATAACCATTATATTTATTTACCTTTTCAGGCCAATTTGTTTCCCAAATTCTAATAAGTAAATCAATTTAACAAATTTTACAGTGTATAAAGATGACATTTTATTTGGAGATACAAAGTTTTTGCATGACAGTTTACTGTTCAGCTAAAATGATTTTGTGGAGGCATAAGGAGGCACTATATTTAGTTATTCATATATATAGTATATATATATATATATATATATATATATATATATATATATATTTATTTATTTAATTGCATTTGAAGGCAGAATAATATTATTCTCAATCATTTATTACAAAGTTCATTTATTAAAATGTATTTATCGTTACATAAGAGGAGGAAAGTTTTAAGAGGTTTTATTCCTATTCCTGTTCCCATTAAGAGACATGCGTGCAGTCTCTCAGTCCTGGTCCAGTAGTGTAAGGTCATGGTCATAAACGCAGAGGTCCCTCAGGGATCTATTAACAACACAAAGCCCTCTGAGCCCTGCCCGTCTCCCCCTGCCCGTCTCCCCTTGCCCGTCTCCTCCTGCCCGTCTCCCCTTGCCCGTCTCCTCCTGCCCGTCTCCCCTTGCCCGTCTCCTCCTGCCCGTCTCCCCTTGCCCGTCTCCTCCTGCCCTTCTCCCCCTGCACATCTCCTGCTGCCTATCTCCTCCTGCACGTCTCCTCCTGCCCATCTCCTCCTGCCCGTCTCCTCCTGCCCGTCTCCTCCTGCCCGTCTCCTCCTGCACGTCTCCTCCTGCCTGTCTCCTCCTGCCCGTCTCCTCCTGCCCGTCTCCTCCTGCCCGTCTCCTCCTGCACGTCTCCTCCTGCCTGTCTCCTCCTGCACTTCTCCCCCTGCCCGTCTCCTCCTGCCCGTCTCCTCCTGCACGTCTCCTCCTGCCTGTCTCCTCCTGCACGTCTCCTCCTGCCTGTCTCCCCCTGCCCGTCTCCTCCTGCCCGTCTCCTCCTGCACTTCTCCCCCTGCCCGTCTCCTCCTGCCCGTCTCCTCCTGCACGTCTCCTCCTGCCCGTCTCCTCCTGCACGTCTCCTCCTGCCTGTCTCCTCCTGCACTTCTCCCCCTGCCCGTCTCCTCCTGCCCGTCTCCTCCTGCCCGTCTCCTCCTGCACGTCTCCTCCTGCCTGTCTCCTCCTGCACTTCTCCCCCTGCCCGTCTCCTCCTGCCCGTCTCCTCCTGCACGTCTCCTCCTGCCCGTCTCCTCCTGCACGTCTCCTCCTGCCTGTCTCCTCCTGCACTTCTCCCCCTGCCCGTCTCCTCCTGCCCGTCTCCTCCTGCACGTCTCCTCCTGCCCGTCTCCTCCTGCACGTCTCCTCCTGCCTGTCTCCCCCTGCCCGTCTCCTCCTGCCCCCTACTGTACACCACCTCTCTGTCTGCGTGTGTATGACTGTGGGTGTTTTGTGTATGTGTGTATTTTGTGTGTGTGTGTGTGCGCGTGTGTGTGAAGGAGACTCCGCCCTCCTGTACAGCACTCTGAAGCAGTGAATGATTGGCACAGCTGGTTACGCTGATAAGAAGCACTGTGCACCCACCCGCGACCGGACACGCACATGCCCAGATACAACACACACTGTGCTGAGATTACAACTGGCCACTTTATTAGAAACACCTCTACTGTAACCTCCACTCGCTGGACTCTTTATTGGAAACACAGACAACCTTGTACTTTTACTTACTGGCCGCTTTATTAGAAACACCTTCCTTGTGGTTTCCCTCATGGCCACTTTAAGAGAAACCCAAACTTTTTAATTCCACTCACTGGCCACTTTATTAGAAACACCTATTTATCTTGTGCTTTTACTCACTGGCCACTTTATTAGAAACACCTATTTATCTTGTGCTTTTATTCACTGGCCACTTTATTAGAAAATCAATGTACCTTGTGTTTTCTCTCGCTGGCCACTTTATTAGAAACACCTACCTTGTGGGGGTGAAAGGAGCAGGTGTAAGGTCACGGAAGCTTCTGGTTTCAGGAGCTGCAGCATCTCCAGCTCTCAGTGAGAAGATCATCAGGACCCAGAAGAAAAGCACCTTTTCATCTCCTTAATCTCAGCACTTTTAAAAGCACGGCCTGTTTGATCCTCATTCAGCGCGTCAGGCCTCAACTCCTCTTCTTCTCCGAGTTAAAGAGCGCTGAAACATCTGCAAACACACACACACACACACACACACCTCAAAGCTTCACTTCGTCTCTGAGGAACAGAGCAGACAGTGGCTGGAAAAGAAGACTGACCCAGGTCAAAGGTTAAGCACTCTCTCGCACTCCATCAGTCACACCACTCACCCAGAATAAAGGATCTAACACCTTCAGAGCCCTCCGCTGAGAGGATGTGTCTCAGCAAAGAGAAAGAAATAACAAAAGTATGGAGGAGAGTTCTGACCAAACACGCTCCCTCAGAACACAAGGACTACAAACCAGTCTTGAATCTTGAATTGTGATTGTTGAATTGTGAATTAAAGATTGTGTACAGAAACAGTTCAACCTTGTAGCTGCCAGTTAGCATTTTGCAAGTTATTATTTTTTATTTTAACTTAAAATATAACATTTTCTTTAAAAAAATTAAGTTTTTGGCTTTGTATATTAAATTATACCTTATGTTCTTAACATTTCGGCTTATTGTTTTAAAGTATTTCATCTTTATATCTCAAACTGTCATGTATTTCTTAACGTTTTGGTTTATTGTTTTAAAGTGTTGCATCTTTATATCTCAAATTCTGATGCATCTGTAATTTGAAGGAAATGTAAATCGTTCAATGATAATAATACATAAACTTTTATACTTTTGCACTTTTACAACTTAAACTTACTGCACAAACTGACACAAAATACAAAAGTATTCAGTAGAAAATTTGCCTCTACTTCTGGTCCTTTAGGGTGTTTTTTTTTAAACCAGCACTATTACAATTAATCACACAAATAACATGCAAATATGAAGTACTGCTGTCTCTGCTCTTGCTCCATGCTAAACTATTTTCACACTGAGCACTAACCACACTGAACAACCTTCTTGCTAGACAGCTCTGACCAATCAGAGGAGACAGCGTGCTTGTGTATTTTGATGGTGCGTTTAGGTTTTTGCCTGTGTGAAAACAAACCAACCGAGGGGGAAAACGCTCCATTTAAACAAACTCATCAACTAATCCGAACCAGACAAACCAAAATTAGGTGTGAAATCCACCTTAGACTGTGCTGTAAACTCAACGAAGGTGGTCTGAGACACGTGGTTTGGGAGAAGAGTGGATGTACCAGGTCTCTACTTTACTCTAGTTGCAAACTTGACAATATTGTGGAATATGTACACATTTACTTATGGCTTAAAGTCTTTAGAATAGAATGGAAGGGAATGGAACCACAATGTAATTGTTTTCTACAGTCATTGGGCATTGATTTTTTTTTGTTTGCAGCTTTGAAGGTAGAACATTGTGTTTTTTCATTTAAATCTTTCACTTTGTGTATCTGTCACTTTCATAGTAGAGAACTTTGAAGCTGTGAAAGAGTGTGTTTAGGTGCTGGAAACAATCTAAAAGAGAGAGAGTGTGTATGTATGTGTGTGTGTGGCAGGGGGGTAAAAACTACACCACTGAGCTTTGCAGAGGGCTGCTGGGAGTGGTGTGTTTGTATTTGAAGACGTTTAAAGTTTATGAGCTATAAAAGAGGAGAAAGCACTTTACCCGTAATCTCTCTGCAGTCCAGCATCTGTGTGAGACATTACAGTTAAACAGTTAAAGTTCTGCGTGAGGAAAAAAATATATACAGTGTCTCACAAAAGTGAGTACACCCCTCACATTTCTGCAGATATTTAAGTATATCTGTTTATGGGACAACACTAACAAAATGACACTTTGATACAATATAAAGTAGTTTTAATTTTTTTTTTGTCATTTATAATACTGTATGAAGTTGAACAAACGTTCATCTTTAAGTTAAACAGTTCTTTTCACTCAATATATGCATATTGAAGTTGTTTTTATAGCTGAAAATTCTAAATTAAAGGGGCACCACTAAAAAATAAAATAAACAATGAAGTCAAAGTTAAGTTGAATTAACATAAACTCTTAGCAGGATGCAGTAGACAAAACAAGCTTACATTAATAGTCTTTTCTCAAAAAAAGAGTGAACAGTATTGAGAGCACAGCCAACACACAGTTACTGCAGCTCTGACAATTAAGCTTTAAAACACAGCCTAAAACACAGAGACCAAGCAGTTAATCATAATATATGATTATATTATTTTAACATAAGGTAGCCCAAGGGGAATCACTACACACTGATGGTGAGTGTCTGTCAGAAAATCATAAGGTAACATACCCAGTATGCAAATATATAGTGCCAGAAGCCAATGGAAAAGAAGCTGCCAATGGCAACAGACTAAACTCAGTTATTATAAGTTGGTTCAACTCAAAGATCTCAGTTTAAATGTATACAGGGGTTGGACAATGAAACTGAAACACCTGTCATTTTAGTGTGGGAGGTTTCATGGCTAAATTGGAGCAGCCTGGTGGCCAATTTTCATTAATTGCACATTGCACCAGTAAGAGCAGAGTGTGAAGGTTCAATTAGCAGCGTAAGAGCACAGTTTAGCTCAAAATATTGCAATGCACACAACATTATGGGTGACATACCAGAGTTCAAAAGAGGACAAATTGTTGGTGCACGTCTTGCTGGAGCATCTGTGACCAAGACAGCAAGTCTTTGTGATGTATCAAGAGCCACGGTATCCAGGGTAATGTCAGCATACCACCAAGAAGGACCAACCACATCCAACAGGATTAACTGTGGACACTGTAAGGGGAAGCTGTCTGAAAGGGCACCTCACCTCTCCTGTTTCCACCAGAACTGTCTGCCGGGACAATAAATTATTGTGGTCTAAAACCAGGTGTTTTAGTTTCATTGTCCAACCCATGTATGTGCCCAAAAAGTTCAGCTCAACTCAAACTTGTTCAGTAATGTTTATAAAATTCAAGTTCTATGTATACCAGACTTAATTATTTTTTGTGTTTAAACAACTTGGGGTTTACAATGTAGTACTGCCCATGGCTAGTCCATCCCAGTCAACACATCTCTTACCAGCTAGTTCAGCACTGTACAGTATGTTTTCCTCTGGATGATCAGATCTTTTCAACCACCTTGACCATAAAAAAAACAGCTTAGATCATCCAAAACGTTCTACCAGCAAAACTGATCTTGAGCTGGATTTCTCAGCAGAGGAGAACGGGAGAAAAGGACAGCAAAAGTGTCAGAAATACGGGTTCTCCTCTCTCCAATCTCATATCTCTCCTCTTTATGACTGGCGAAACATTATCAGCACTGATAAAGGAGCGTGGGAACGCTGGCTTTAGTGGAGTGTTTGCATCAGAAAATCCCCTCCGCTCAAACTCTCTCAAACACAGAGTGACCCAACGCTGGTATCACACACACATTAAGTGATTAAACCTGATAAAAGGGAGATATGTGGTGTGAGACCGTAAGTAGCGCTGTTATCTTCACTCTCGGTCTAAATGAACGCAATTTGTATTCTTTACCTCCCTATACTCACTCTGTCTCTCTCTCTCGCTCTCTTTCTCTTGTTTTCTCTGTCCCTGAAATTGGGTGACGTTTCACATCTAATCTGGTTCTCTGACTCAGTACTTCAGTCATCCTGTTCTGTTTCAGTGCCTAAATAAGAAAAAGAGGAAATTTCCTTATTCATACGTTAATAAACATTAGTCATCATCTAAGATCCTAAGCCAAATAATAATAATAATTTAAGTTTGGATTAAAACTGTCACATGGTGCTAAGCCAAAATGTGACGAAAATACAATATATTGACGAAAGTGTTTACTCACCTAGCAAATCACCCAATCAATTTCATCTAGAGAGTGCTTCTACAAACATTAATGAAAGAATGAAAGTCCAGTCGTTAAATTTCCTTACTACTAAATATTTCACAGCCAACTGTCAGTGATACTATAACACAGTGAAAGTGACTGGAAATGAAAGCAACTCAGCCATGAAGTGATACACCATCTAAATGAATTATAGAGCAGGGTCATAGGGTGTTGAGGACCATAGTGTGCAGAGGTTGCCAACTTTCTGCAGTGTCACTACATCACTACAGACCTCCAAACTTCAACAGCATATGGCCTTCAGGTTATCTCAAGAACAGTAGACTTTAGAGAGCTTCATTAAATGGGTTGACATGGCTGAGCAGCTGAATCCAAGCCTTACATCACCAAATTACCATCACATAATGCAAAGCATCAACTGCAGTGGTGTAAAGCACACCACCAAAGGACTCTAGAGCAATGGAGAATTGTTTTCTGGAGTGACACATCTTGCTTCTTAGCCCAACATTCTGAGTTTCTGGATTTCATGGTTGCCAGGAGAATGGTACTTGTCTGACTATATTGTGCCAAGTGTAGAGTTTGGTGGAGGGGGGATAATTAGTTTGAGTGAAAGGAAATCTAAATGCTTTCACATACCAAGAGAGTTTAGACAATTTCAGTTTGGGGATGCCCCTTTCTCCTGTTTCAACATGACTATGCACCAGTGCACAAAGCTAGGTCCATAAAGACATGGATGAGTGAGTTTGGTGAAGAAGAAATTGACAGTTATACATTGTCTAAACAGGTTACAATCCTGACCATAACCTGATAGAATTGGGATGGACACTGTTAGCCAAACTTCTCGTATAAACATATAGTACAGGCCAAATGTTTGGACACACCTTCTCTTTTGCAATGCATTTTCTTTAATTTCATGATTGTTTACATTGTAGATTCTCACTGAAGGCATCAAAACTATGAATGAGTTTTGAACTTAACAAAAAAATGTGAAAAAAAATTATATTCTAGTTTCTTCAAAATAGCCACCCTTTGCTCTGATTACTGCTTTGTACACTATTGGCATCATTCTCTCAATGAGCTTCAAGAGGTGGCCACCTGAAATGAAAAGTTTTCCAACAGTCTTGAAGGAAGGAGTTCCCAGAGGTGTTTATTAGCACTTGTTGCCCCTTTGCCTTCTTCACTCTGTGGTCCAGCTCACCCCAAACCATCTGGATTGGGTTCAGGTCCGGTGACTGTGGAGGTTCAGCTCATTTTTTGTTAACTACATAAAACTCCACATGTGTTCATTCATAGTTTTGATGCCTTCAGTGAGAATCTACAATGTAAATAATCATGAAAATAGAAAACGCATTGAATGAGAAGGTGTGGCCCAAACTTTTGGCCTGTACTGTAAGTGTCACATAAACACACTCCTAAACCTTGTGAAAAGCCTTCCTAGAAGAGTTAAAGCTGTTATATATTTAAAAAAGGTGGATGGGTCAGCATAATTTTAAAACCTTTGGATTAAGAATGGGATGTCACTTAAGTTCATATGTGAAAAAAAGGCAGATGAACGAAGACTTTTGGCAATCTATCGTATTTTTCAAATGAATGCAATTTGTATTCATTACTTCACTCTTTCTTATCCAGAAATTGGGTGACGTTTCACATCTAATCTGGTTCTGTGACTCAGTCCTTCAGTCGTCTCGTTCTGTTTCATTGCCTAAAGAAGAAAGAGAGGAAATTTCCTTATTCATATCCATTGTGGCTCGCCCAGTTCTCCATGCACAGAAAATAAGTTGACGCACAATCTGAGGAAACAGAGTAAGTGGGTGCTTAACCTTGAACAGTCTGGAATTGGGCTGGAGTGGGCTGTATGCAAACTGCTTCAGTTATATTGTTCTATATTTTCAGATTTTCACTGTAAATGGAAGTGCTCACACACACACTCATTGATAAAGGCATGCAGTGTTTCCAAAAGTGAGTACATCCCTCACATTTCTATAAAGTAAGTATGTCTTTTCTTGGGAAAACACTGACAAAATGACACTTTGACACAATGAAAAGTAGTCTGTGTGCAGCTTATATAACAGTGTATTCTGTATTATGTATTCTTCCCTCCAAATAATTCAATATACAGCCACTAATATCAAACCACCAGCAACAAAATTGAGTATACCTCTAAAAGACTACACCCCTAAATGTCCAAATGAGCACTGCTTGTCATTATCCCCTCCAAAATGTCACGTGACTCGTTAGCGTTACTAGGTCTCAGGTGTGCATAGGGAGCAAGTTTGTTCAGTTTTGTAGTACAGCTCTCACACTATCTCATACTAGTCACTGAAAGTGCCAACATGGCACCTCATGTCAAAGAACTTCATGAGGTAGAGGATAGGAGGAGAAAATACGATCTGATTGGTTATAAACACTCTGCAAGTTAAAATAGTTCCATTGCTGCTGTGTTTGTAGCTGCGCTGTTTGGTTTGTAAGTGCTGCATCGTTGCTAGGTTGCCTGTATGTTGTGGAGTAATACCAGAAGAGCTTCGGTTACAGTGCATTACTGGCTGTTAATGTTACTCACAGAATGCCTCTTAGCCAATCACATTGCAGAGTTGGAACTAACTGTGGTATAATCAACAACAACTGCATATTAGTGCATGTATAAAACGTGCAAAGGAGGGTCTGTAAAGATGCATGATAGATAAAATTAAAACATGACGGAGAAAAAATTATGAGGAACAGCATGTCTCGTTGGTTGCTCTGCTGTTGCTGACCAGGCCATTGTTATAGCATACAACGTCTTAGGTAGTTTCTAAGGTATATCAAGTCCAGCTAGAACTGTATATGGTATGCAATATGCATTATGATTTTAAATAAGATGTTAATTATGCAATTTGAACTAAGAAAGCTTCAGTCATGTCATTGTGTTGCCCGCAATTGCATTATCTGATCTGTTAAAGTTGTTTATTTTGTGTAATCATTTTATATATGTTTTATCTGTATTTGAAGTTGTAATTGTAATCATTTATCTTCTTATCTGCTTTTTCCTGGTCAGGGTGGCGGTGAATTCAGAGCCTATCTGCAATCATTAGGTGTAAAGCAGGAATATGCCATGTGAAGGGCACCAGTCCATTGTAGGGTACAAGCTGAACTGCTTTAATTTTTGCACCAGGAGTGGCATGAAGTTATCCAAAAGCATTGTGTAAGGCTGGTGGAGGAGAACATGCCAAGAGGCATGGAAACTGTGATTTAAAACCAGGGTTATTCCACCAAATATTGATTTCTGAACTCTTAAAACTTTTTAATATGAACGTGTTTTCTTTGCTTCATTTGAGGTCTAAAAGCTCTGCATCTTTTTTTGTTATTTCAGCCATTTCTCATTTTCTGCAAATAAATGCTCTAAATGACAATATTTTTATTTAGAATTTGGGAGAAATGTTGTCCTTATTTTTTATAGAATAAAACAACAATGTTCATTTTACTCAAACATAAACCTATAAATAGCAAAATCAGAGAAACTGATTCAGAAACTGAAGTTGTTTCTTATTTTTTTCCCAGAGCTGTATATTAGGAAGATAGATTTTCAGGTTAAGTGAGCAAACCTGCTGAAAACATTTAACTATTCAGCAAAAGCAGAACTTCTTGCTTGGCAACTCCTTATTCTAATAACATTTTCACAACCTTAGTATATTTTTCCTCATCCCACCATCATCCGCTAAAAACCCATTGATTTTTTACAGTTAAAAGTTAAAGTCAAGCTCAGGTTTGGAAGAATAAAGGGCATCTATTCCCTTCAGCCAAGTCAAGATTTGAGTGCATCAGTAGAGGGCGCACATACAGCCATCTCTTAAAATTTCCCTTTTATTATCTTCTCATTTAGGAAAGCTAAAGCGAAACCCAACTGCTCACACAGCATAAACAGCCCTAAGGTCACTAAACCAACTAGGAATCTACCGGATGGTAGATTCAGAGTGGTGCCCACCACTCTGCATAACCCCACCTAAAAGGGAGGCCCCACACCTGACATCCACTCACACACAGGCACACAGAGGCAGGCACACAGAGACAGGCACACAGCAGCCAAACACACACACACAGACGCCACAATATTAATTTAAATTAACTTTAAATTAACATGCCTTTAAATTAATTTTAAATCAACATTATTTTAAATTAACTTCAAATGAACATTACTTTAAATTAACTTTAAATGAACATTAATTTAAATTAACTTTAAATGAACATTAATTTAAATTAACTTTAAATTACTATTACTTTAGATTAACTTTAAATTAATTTTAAATTAACATTACCTTCACTTAAAATCATAAAAAAAGAAAAGAAGGATAAAGAAAATAATATATAGCTAGGTGTTAGCTCAGTTTTTAACCCACACAACTGTTTATGAATTATATTTAGTTTGTATGGTAAACTGACTGCGCGGGAATCAAGAGGGCGTTACTGAACCCGAACCTGCACCTCCCCCGAGCGCAATACCGACTAATGAGAGCACGGTGTGGGCGGAGCTGGAACTACTCAGGCCACGCCCCTCACTCTCGGCTGTTGCAGAGCGGCGCTGAAGTTGTGCTGGTCAGAGAGCGGACGGAGCGCTCGAGCCTGAGGATAACGGAGGCTTTAAAGTTTGGATTTTATGATGGATAGTCGTGTTTTATTCCGCGTGAATTTCCCTTAACCTGACCGGAATCATGCGGAGCTACACGGGCAGCTGCCTCTCTATAGCCTGCCTGATTCTGTCGCTTTGGACTCAGGTGAGCTATCCTTTAACTTTAACTAGCATTTTCACACTTTTCTCTTAATAAAATAATCCATAATAACTCATATTTCTGATTTAGTAAAGGCTGTCGATGTGTTAAGCTTTATTTCAGTTCGTTTGAATCTGTTTATCAGTTTATGCCTTATTTTTGTTTTTGCTAAAATTCCACTCTTAATGAAATTTAGCTCTTTTCTCTGAAACCATGTGATCTTTAAAAGTTGCAGAGAGTCGCACGCGCGCTGCGTTACTACATTAGCTGCTAACCTACCAGCTCTGTCACTGACTGCAAATATCAAAAATATTTATTGCATTCATATATCGTGCTTCGTGTGCATATTGTGGATTAAATGCATTTTATATAATCTTTATATAAAATAAAATAAAATAGAAGCCTCACACAGTGTGTGTACCGTTTAAAACAGTACTTTAAAAAAAGTGTTAGACGTCTCTGACTCCCAACGTGCAGTTTGTCAAATTTTATTATGTATAAAGCCATGCCTAGATTCCCCGTATGCAAAAAAAAGGCTTGTGCATGCATGCATTAATGGCATCCAGTAGTAAGTAGTAACGGTAAAAATGAGTCTGAAGTGCTTTCAATTCCAAAATGTGCACAAGTATGCCCAGCGTGTAAAGAACTCTTTATGTGGCAGTGATTTTCAATATTTGCACTTTTCCTTAACTGTAGTATAATTAAATAAGGAGGTTACTGTTGCACTGTGTTTAGTATAAAAAATGCTATAATAAAGTTGTAAGGGAGCTGGTTGCTAGTGTATTAGTGTTAGTGTATTAGTACTTAGTACATTATTACTTTCTGTTAGCGTGTCAGTGTACTAGTATTTAGTGTGTTAGTATTTTGTGTATTAGTATGTAGTGCATTAGTATTTAGTGCAGAACTTACTCTGTTAGTGTTTTAGTAATTTGAATGTATTGGTATGTAGTGCATTAGTACTTACTGTGTTATTGTATAAGTGTATTATTTAGTGTGTTAGTATTTAGTGTATTAGTATTTAATGCATTAGTACTTACTGTGTTAGTGTATTAGTGGTAGTGTATTAGTGTACTAATATTTAATGCATTAATACTTACGCTGTTAATGTATTAGTGGTAGTGTATTAGTGCTTTTGTATTTAATGCATGGACATTCTGTTTGTGCATTGGTGGTAGTGGATTAGTGCATTAGTATTTAGTGCATTAGTATTTATGGCATTAGTACTTACTCTGTTAGTGTATTTGTATTTAGTGTATTACTCTGTTAGTGTATTAGTATTTAGTGCATTAGTACTTACTGTGTTAGTGCATTAGTATTTAGTGCATTGGCTATTACTGTTAGTGTGTTAGTGTATAGTACTAGTAAGTGTATTAGTCTGTTATAATTTAGTGCATTAGTACTTAGTGTTATTGTAATAGTGGTAGTGTATTAGTATATTAGTATTTAATGCATTAGTACTTACTATGTTAGTCTATTAGTATTGGTTTATTACTATTTAGTGTGTTAGTGTATTAGTATGGTGTATTAGTGTGTGATTAATTCGTATTTATTGTGTTTATATGGTGTTGCTTTGTTCCCTTTATTTAAAATAAAATAAAAGTCTGGGAGATTTGGATTGCTTTTTTTAAACAGTGTCTCTGAATGTACAGTTTATCCAGTTGTATTAAGCATAATCCCGTGCTTATCAGATCTGAAATATGATTTTGTGTTTGTGGTTATGTTCTGGCAGGTGTGCCGGTCGTCCGGCTATCTGGAGCTCCGGCTGTCTCGTGTGGAGAACAGCGACGGGCAGCTCGCGAGCGGGCGCTGCTGTGGAGGAGGGGGCGTGTGCGCGTGCCGCACGTATTTCCGCGCGTGCGCCAAGGAGTATCAGGTGGAGGTGAGCCTCGGGGGCCCGTGCATCTACGGCAGCGCGAGCAGCAGCGTGCTCGGGGCCAACTCCTTTCAGCTGGAGAACAGCCGGGATAAACACGGTGAAACCGGAACCGTGCTCATCCCGTTCGAGTTCGCGTGGCCGGTGAGTGCGGACATGCTGCCCTATAGTCCTTTAATATACAGTATTTAATATACAGGCTTCCACTTATTTTTATATTATGCTTGACATTATTATTTCTGTATTATATATTATATACTTACAATGTATTTTGTGCTACATGTTGTTTGTACACTATATTCTTATAATATAATTTATGCATATATGCTTATAAGTTATAACTTATATTCTTACACTATATGTTATTCTGCATTTGTACACTTGCATTCTTCGTTATACACTGTATTCCTATATTATACACTATATGCATCTGTAGTAGAAGCATTTATTAATATGTGTAAGCAAATATGTGAACTGTTACTTTCATGACAAAGCTGGTTCTATGTGAATGCTTTATCAAACAGCATGTACCAATGTGTGACAAAAGTTTTGGCACCCTCAAAATTTCTCTTAGAAAATAATTGCAATTACACATGTTTTTGTTATACACATGTTTATTTCCTTTGTGTGCATTGGAACAACACAAAAAAAAAACAAAGAAAAGAAAAACTTGGTTGCACATTCTTTGGAAAAAATAACTCAAAATCAATCGCTTCCTATAACCAGAAACAAGCTTCTTACATTTCTCAACTGTTATTTTGGTCCATTTTTCTTTTGCAAACAGCTCCAAGTCTCTCATATTTGAAGTTTTACCTTCTACCAACAGCAATTTTAAGACCTCTCCACAGTTGTTTAAGGGGATTTAGATTTTTTTTCTAAATCCCGTTTTTGTTTCTCCAATACACACAGAGGAAATAAACATGTTTAGAACAACATTTTCTGGGAGAAATACAAATTCTGCCTAAGACACTAATGACTCCACTGATAGAGTTAAATTGATGCTACCACCACCATGCTTCACTGTGGAGATGGCGTGTTTGTGGTAACGTGCAGTGTTTGATGCTCAATTTGGTCTCATCACACCAAATAACTTGTTTCCAGTAGGAAAGGGACCTTGGAGTGTCTCATATGGCTGTGGGAGAACTGTAGTCAAGATTTATTATATTTCCTTTTAACTCCTACGAGCTTCTTGGTGTCTTGATAGCTTTCCACGCTTTTATAAGTTGTGAGGTGTTATCTGGTGAGTCTGGTTGAATACTGGCCATGTTCATGGAAAAGCGTGGTGAATTTTCTTCTTCTTATGAGTTGGAGTAAGGCCTAATATTGGACACAGATGTGCAGTAGGTAATAATGGTAAATAACTGGTGACGTCTGGCTAGACTTGTCTGTATACAAACAGACAAGTGACTAAAGCCCTATCTGGATGGGATTAGTTTCTCAGGGAGACGTCTGTGACATTTATTTCGAACTTCTACTCAGCGATAAAACTCCTGCATCTGGACTGCAATTGAAAAAACAGAAGGACCAGTGAGTTTTTTGGCTTTCTCGGTCACATGACATCGCGTTCAGTAGCTCCTCCATTTCCACTCGCTGTTGTGTTTACTTGGATCTCTGTGGAAACGCGCATCCAAAGTGTAATTACGGTGTGAGGCAGTGGAAAAAATAGCTATTTTATTAAATGCGAGGTGAAGAAACTCAGAGATGTGCTTCCGGACGGGAATAAAATCGCTGTTTTTCAGAGTTCATTGAAAAACAGTATATCATTCTGCCTGTAATTTTCTCAAAGGACGACTGAGAAAAACAAATACATGGTCATTCTGGATGGGAATAAAATCACAGAGGGCCCCCATAAAAGAGAAAATTACCCCAGGACCCCCTGGAAAACTAATCCTGTCCAAAAAGGTTTTTTTTAAGGACCAAATTTACATCTACATTCAATGCAGGAGACTTTACACACATATAGCTCACAGGTCAGTGCCATGATCCTTAGATTTAAACCCCTTTAAACCACATTTGGAAATCGTCGTTGTAAATCTGCCCTAAAGCTTTCAGTACATCACACACCACCAGTTGGGAGCTAATCTAAGCTAAACATGTATGCTGTCATGTAACACAGACATGTACAGTTTATTTAAAGCGCCATAAATAACAGGTCATGCAACTTCAAATATCAGCGTGGAAGCTCCACACGCTCTGTATCTGTGATGGGACAGTGCTGAAAGTGAAGGTGGGTTCTGCAGTGTAAGCAAGATGACAGTCATGGTTTACATAAGAGAGTCAGACTAGACCTGGCATGCTCAGAGAGTGATATGAGATATGGGACAGGGCGAGAGGGAAAGAAAGGGAGAGAGAGGGGGCAGAGGGAGTTGCCTGTGTGATCAGATTTCAGATTGATGCATTGTGGTCAAATAACCAGGACAGATTGTAAGATTAGAGACATTCCTTTTGTTGAAATGAGGAACGTTTTACATTAATGTTTGTCTGTTGGTGCCTTCCCCAGGAAAAAGTGACTCACACTGAATAAGAGTGTTGGGTTCAGTCCACAAATGGTGATTATAGGCTCAACTGGTCAGAGCCAAAAGCGTTCTTCAGGTATGTTGAGAACGTTTAGCTCTATAATGGAGAAAATGATTGATGATTGATGACCAGAATGTTCTAGACTTGGGTTTTCTGGCAGACAGTGAACACGTGCAGCACTGTTTCATGACTAAGCATGCAGAAGTGTAGCGTATAAGCCTTTTAACGCTCTATGGGATGAATTATATTTTAGGTTTTGGAAGCTTGGGAGTCCAGAATCAGGTGTTTTTGAACAAGGAAGCACCCGAAACATGCGAGTTAAAAGGAAAAGACCTCCAGGATCAGAGATGAGATCCAGTGTTAAGTTTGGAGGACATTCCATTTGATGAAATTTGTTGAGAACCTGTTAGAATTGTGTGTTAATGTACGTCTGTTGGTGCGCTCCCCAGGAAAAAGTGACTCACGCTGAATAAGAGTGTTGGGTTTAGTCCACAAATGGTGATTATAGGCTCAGCTGGTCAGAGCCCAAAGCTTTCTTCAAGTGTGTTGAGAACTTTTAGCTCTATGAGGAAGAAAATGATTGATGATCAGATTGAGCTCAGCTTGGGTGACTAAGCATGCAGAAATGTAGCGTGAAAGCCATTTAACCCTCAATGGGATGAATTGTATTTTTGGGAGGAAAAATATAGGTTTTGGAAGCTTAGGTGTCCAGAATCAGGTGTTTTTGAACAAGGAAGCACCCGAAACATGCGAGTTAAAAGGAAAAGACCTCCAAGATCAGAGATGAGATCCAGTGTTAAGTTTGGAGGACATTCCATTTGGTGAAATTTGTTGAGAACCTGTTAGAATTGTGTGTTAATGTACATCTGTTGGTTTGTTCCCCAGGAAAAAGTGACTCACGCTAAATAAGTGTTGGGTTTAGTCTACAAATGGTGATTATAAGCTCAGCTGGTCAGAGCCCAAAGCTTTCTTCAGGTGTGTTGAGAACTTTTAGCTCTATGAGGGAGAAAATGATTGATGATTGATGATCAGATTGTGTTTAACTTGGGTGACTAAGCATGCAGAAGTGTAGCGTGAAAGCCATTTAACCCACTGTGGGATGAATTGTATTTTTGGGAGAAAAATATATATTTTTGGTAGCTTGGGAGTCCCCTGTGGATATATCACAGATATGAGAAGCAATGTTAAGTTTAGAGGACATTCCATTTGTTGAAATTTGTTGAGAAACTGCTAGAATTGTATGTTAAGGTATATCTGTTGGTTCCTTCCCCAGAAAAAAGTGACTCATGCTGTATGAGATTCTTGGGTTCAGTCCACAAATGGTGATTATAGGCTCATCTGGTCAGAGCCAAAAGCGTTCTTCAGGTGTGTTGGGAATTTTTAGCTATATAATGAAGCAGATGATTGATAATTGATGATCAGAATGTTCTAGACTTGGGTTTTCTGGCAGGCAGTGAACACGTGCAGCGCTGTTTCATGACTAAGCATGCAGAAGTGTAGCATTAAAGCTTTTTAACACTCTATGGGATGAATTATATTTGGAGGTCTACGAGACCACAAATGAGAACCAGTGTTAGATTAAGAAGACATTTCATTTGTTGAAATTTGTTGAGGAACTGGTAGAATTGTATGTTAATGTACGTCTGTTGGTTTGTTCCCCACGAAAAAGTGACTCACGCTGTATGAGAGTGCTGGGTTTAGTCCACAAATGGTGATTATAGGATCATCGGGTCAGAGCCAAAAGTTTTCTTCAGGTGTGTTGAGAACTTTTAGCTACAGCTCTGGAAAAAAATAAGAGACCACTTGATGATGATGTTTTTCCTTGATATTACCAAATTGAAAACCTCTGGAATATAATCAAGAGATAGAAGATAGATGATCACAACTGTCAAACTAAGCTGAACTGCTTGAGTTTTTGCACCAGGAGTAAAGGCATAAATTTATTCAAAAGCAGTGTGTAAGACTGGTGGAGGAGAACATGATGCCAAGATGCATGAAAACTGTGATTAAAACCATGGTTATTCCACCAAATATTGATTTCTGAACTCTTAAAACGTCATAAATATGAATTTGTTTTCTTTGCATTATTTGAGGTCTGAAAGCTCTGCATCTTTTTTGTTATTTCAGCCATTTCTCATTTTCTGTAAATAAACGCTCCAAATGACAATATTTTTATTTGGAATTTGGGAGAAATGTTGTAGTACCTATAAATAGCAAAATCAGAGAAACTGATTCAGAAACTGAAGTGGTCTCTTTATTCTTTTCCAGAGCTGTATATAATGGAGAAAATGATTGATGATTGATAATCAGAATGTTCTCAGCTTGAGGTTTCTGGCAGGCAGTGAACATGTGCAGCATGTTTCATGACTAAGCATGCAGAATTGTAGTGTGTTTAGCCTTTTAACCCTCAATGGGATGAATTATATTTTTGGGAAGAGTAAATATTTTTTTTGGAAGTTTGGGAGTCCCTGTGGATATATCAAACTTAATAAAAATTTAGATTTTGACTTTTGATACCAAACTGATTATTTGAATCAGGTGTTAGCAAAGAAGCACCCCAAATCTGCAAGGTATGAAGAGGAGGAGGTCTATGGGACCACAGATATTAGGTTTAGAGGACTTTTTATTTGTTGAAGTTTGTTGGGAAACTGTCAGAATTGTCTGTTGGTGTGTTCCCCAGGAAAAAATGACTCACACTAAATAAGAGTGTTGGGTTCAGTCCACTAATGGTGATTATAGGCTTACCTGGTCAGAGCCAAAAGTTTTCTTCAGGTGTGTTGAGAACATTTAGCTATATAATGGAGAAAATGATTGATGATTGATGATCAGAATGTTCTAGACTTGGGTTTTCTGGCAGACAGTGAACACGTGCAGCACTGTTTCTTGACTAAGCATGCAGAAGTGGATGAATTCTATTTTTGAGCAGTATAAATTAGTATAATTTTTGGAAGCTTTGGAGTCCCTGTGGATGTATCAAATTTAATAAAAAAATTAGATTTTGACTTTTGATAACAAGCTGATAATTTGAATCAGGTGTTTTTAAGCAAGGGAGTACCTGAAATATGCAAGGTATGAAGAGGAGAAGGGGCCCTATTTTAGTGATCTATAGTGTACTGGTTAGTTGTGCTTTGCGCAGATTGATTTAGGGGCGTGTCTTGTGTCTTTGGCATCGTTAAGGCGAAAAAATGACAACTTGCGCATCTCGAAATGCGTAAATGGCATGTTCTAATTCTCTTAATTGTTCATGGGTGTGTTTTGAATGTAACGTGAAATAAGTCAATCAGTGTGCAAGTTGTTATTCTCTTTAAGATCCAGACGTGCTGTTACTTTGGTGCATTTGCGTCTTAGCAGAGGACACTGACCTGTGCAGTCTTGCTATGAAGGTACACCAGAAACACATTTAAGGGAACAGCAATGTTATTTTATTCTTTATTCTGTTTATTGTTTATGTAAAATCTGGGTTTGCAACAGTAACTGACATTTTTTAAATTTTTGTATAATTGACGGGCAGCGCAAAGAGAGAGAGAGAACGGTGGCAATATTTATAATGTTTTATAAATATAAAAATATAAAAGTGAATTTCAGATAAATAACAGTGAAGTGAAATAAAATCCGTTTATGTTCAGACACAGTGCTTTTTTTATTTTTATTTTTTATTTCCAAAACTGCAGGATGTGAGAGAGAATGAGTGAGAATGCGTGTTTGTTAAATTCTCAAACAGCAGAATGCCTATATCTGCTATATTAACTTACAGTTATTAAGTCTGCGTACTGAACATAATATAAATGCTTATAACTGTCAGAAATAAATATAGCTAATTATAACTTATAGTTACTGTGAACATTTTAAGTATATTTTAGTTTATAGTTGATTTGCTGAAGGCTCTGGGTGAGGTGTTTTTTGCTGTGGTAAAGAAGTGATAATATGTGGTATATTTCTCGGTGTGCACAGTGCTCACGATGATCGGTGATCCAGTCGTGGCTGCGCGGCTGACTGTTGACTGTTGTCAGGGTTTTAATCAGTCAGTGAAGCTCCTGTGTTTTCTGCCAAGATCTAGAAGAACTGACAGTACCTATGGTATACTCAGAAAAGCATTATATGATAATGTATTTTCATATATTGTCATTTTTCCTGCCCTTTACTGGCATGAAGGGATTACTAGACATTTAGCAGGACAGTTGCTAAACAGCATGAACTTCCATTCTGTAAAAAATCCACCGAACTGAATCAGCCCCTGTGAACTGGTCAGAACTAACCCTGCATGTTCTTTACTTCAGAAACCTGAAATTTACGGCAGGGCTGATTTCCAGAAACCTCTTGATTCAAAGGGCAGTGCACAGATGGGGAAAATATGTCTCCAGCCCTCACCAGCTGTATGGAGTGGTGGTACGGAGTGCAGACTCCAGGAAACATGAGGCTTTTATAGCATATGATTGATCTTCTTATTGTTTTTTCATTATTATTTTTAAAGGTCTCATTCTGCTAAAATCCACATTTTCTTGTTCTTAGTGAAATACTATAGGTCTCTCTGAGTTGTATATGATGCTGCATATGAAACTGTTTTTCAGCCTCTCTTGTCTGCAGTAACTAGTAAAAGATAATCCTCAGAAATATGAGTTGATCAGAGAGACGTTAGGGTGTCGACGTCAACCAGTGACTTTGTGGCCTCTGAACCCGGGCTATAGCATTAGGAGCTTTAGCTAAAGAGGAGCTAACAGCTCTGTTTACAGCTTCTTTTTAAATAGCTAGTTAGCATTAGCTATCTTGTGTAAGGGACTGTAAGTTTAAATTGGATCTCCGGTTGATTCTGCATTTTACCGAGACCTTAAATAAACACTAGGGAAGCACGGATTGACAAGGCAGCACAACTCAACAGGTCAAAGCGGGCGCCATTCGGGTCAGATTTTATGATAGAGAGTGGACTCTGAGGGTTTGACGTGGTTCGACACAATCAACAGAAATGCTTAGAAAACAAGAGGGAACAAGGTTCAATACTCGGAAAAATGTTAATGAAACAAAGGGGTATTTATACTAACACAGACCAGGTGTGGGCAATCAGAAGTTGGGAGAGTGTGAACGCTGTAGAGTCACGTGATCAGCAGAGTGCGGAAGGTCCGGTGTGAGTGCATGCTGGGAGTTGGAGTCTTTAATTTAGTGTGAATCAGAGTTCAGAGCAGGCAGACTGACAGTAACAGGTTTAACAGTTACACTATTTTTTTTCTGCAAAATCAGGGTTTGTCTCGTTTATGAAATAGACCAAATTTTACAGTTTTTTTTTCATTTCTACTAAATGTACAAAACTTATTTATACTAAATAAACTGTAGTATTAATTTTCATTAATGTTGAGTAATTTTAAAATTTATTTTTGAAAGTTTTGTCATATCGCCAAGAGAATTGTTATCATACAAATACCCTGAAATATTGTAGTATTAGTTTAGGGTCATATCGCCCACCAATACTGGTACTTTATACTATGTGCTACAAATATATAGACCCAGGTTATGTGCAAAACACTGCAATATTCCTTTAAAAATGCACATTATCAGACATGCAGGCATGGTGGGATCAGACTGAGAGGATCTCTGAAGAGCGTCTCAGTACTTAAACAGAAGCACCAGGAACGTGAGATGCTTATCTCGAGGACAGACTACACAATGTGATGACTTTGTTTCTTCACACATTACAGCAGTATTTCTGCGTCTTTACATCAAACGAATTAAACGAAATCTGCCAGCGGTGCCATTGTCTACTGTGTCTCGCCGATGTGGGTGCGCCTGAGGAAAGGGGGCACCTGTTTAGGAAAGCAGTGTTTATGGAAGTGGAGGAGCCTGCTGTGTGTGACGTCTTGTTGATGCAAGATCTTTGATATGGTAGAATCCCACCCTTAGATTGTATATAGAGTACCAGCCCTTTTATAGACAGTGCAGTTCTTTTATAGCTTTTTTTTTTTTACTTTGAAATAAAACAAGTAGCTACTGAACTGAACTCACTGTTCTTACAGTTTTTATTGATGTATTTTTTAGGGGTGTGACGAGATCTCTTGGCACGAGATCTCACAAGATTAAAACGGACAATATTTCTCGTCAGGCTTAAACCTGTCTCGCGGGGCAAAAAAACAGTTAAGTGTGGACTTTTTAAGAAGGATCTGGCAACACAGTAGCGATACAGCGAGAGTGTGGCTGAGCAGTGAGAGCAGCTCTCAGCAGAAGAGGAAAATTCAGGCATTTGTATAGAAGATGTTTCTGCTACTTTTAAGTTGTATGTCTCGCTGCATTTTGGCTCCAGTGGAAACAATAAACAGTAACAGAGTGACCAACAAGATAGAAACCATATATAAAAACTGTAAATAAATCCTACATGTGACTGTTTCATAGGCAGCTGTACTAATCCCTTAGCTCTGTACTGTATTAAAAAAAATGTTCTGTCTCTGTTTGCACTTCAAGCATAGTCTTAATATGACTGGTTATGGTTCTGCATAGGTACATTACAAGAGATTTAGGAGAAGAAAACACAAACCATAGTCTTAATATGACTGGTTGTGGTTTGCACTTATTGTTTGCACTATATAAGACCTAGAAAAGTTTTATTTTTATTTTTTATTCTTATTTCTATTTCTTATAGAATCAATGTGTGAGAGAAACCAATCTGTTAAGTTAGCGTTATATGATTTTGTCAAATAAAGCGTAGTTTTTAAGCCATTTTTCATTTTTGAGGTTTTCTTTAGAATTTTATTTTTAAATCTCGTCTCGTCTCGTCTTGTTCTCATGAACCCAGTATCGTGTCTCGTCTCGTCTCGTGATATTAGTGTCTCGTCACACCCCTAGTATTTTTACTATTGTAGTACCTAAATGATTTCAAAGCTTTTAATGTGCCTTTATGAGTGCAGAAAGCCTAAAGAAGATCTGTATGTAAGATAAGATTAGACTTTTATGAGGGTATGATTATTATATCTGATGAGTGTCTTTATCGAACAGCTACTGCAAAAGTTTATTCGTAAACTGATGATGTTTACTATAGCTATACATGATGCAAATGTAGCAACAGTGCATACAACTGCAAAAACACCAGCAGAACTAACAGAGAAATTAAATATTGTGCTACAAGAAATTGAGGGTTGGGTGAAACAACACTAAGTTGTCCTTAATATATCTTACAGTAAATGTATTTATTCAATTACATGCTTTCCTTAAAGCATAATCTAGGGCTTCAGCTTTTCACAAATAAATAATAAATACCTATTAAACAGGTAAAGGAAACAAAGTTATTATGTGTAATTTATTATGAAATAAAACAAGTTCTTCTGCCCCTGTATTAGTGAGAAAATGTGGCCCATTCCTCACACAGGGCTGATGAAGAGAGTTGTTGGCACCTTGGTTCTAGGTCAGAATGTAATATTGTATGATCTAGTGCCTCTAGAAAACATCCAAAATTCAGCTGATACAGAACAGGGCAGCTAGGCTAATTCTTAAATGCACACAGTACACAAATATCACAGCCATGCACTGCTCAGCATGCACAGCCATTTTGGGGGGGCAAGTGCTCAAGGGGGGAAAAAAGGCACTTTTTAGCGCACGTGGAACACTTCATTATTAAAAAAAAATACTTCAACATGAAGTATGAAGTGGTTGTCCTCGTGTTATCTATCATTGATTTGGGCTAGAGCGGCTAGTTTGTCTGGTGACCAGACGGCTAAAGATGCTTAGTAGTTTGGTTTGGTGCATTTTACTGCACAACAAAATGATTTCAGGTTGGGCTTAGAGGGCAAACGGTAGGATTTTACTTGATGTGTATGTTATCTGGCTGGTGGGACACGGGGGAGAAGAAGCCAATCTGTTGCCGTGTGTGCTGTGCTGAAGACTCGCTGAACTGAACTGCTGCTGCAGCGCATCTGTTGTGCCTTGCGCGCGGCCGCGCGGGGTCATGGGTCGGGTGTGTGCGAGCTGATTTCTGGGCACTCTGTTTGCACTCGTTTTTAATCGCTCAGGTTTTTTAAAGGTCATTTCAAACCGGCCTCAGTAAAATCTTAATAATAATTATATATATATATATATAAAAAAAACCTGATGTCTATGTCTGCATGCCTCTGCTGCTCAGAGTATACAAATATCACAGCCATGCACTGCTCAGAGTATAATATATTTTACCCTTTTCAGAAGTTGTGAAATAATGGGAATCCAATAGATAGATGGATGTATGGATGGCTAAATAGATACTGTGGTGCAGTAAAATGAATACAGTGAAAATCCTTCATGATGTCAGGAATGTGAGTATCCCCTACTGTCTGCATTTGATTTCTTTAAAACATTCACAGGTGTGCACCATGTGTGGTGAAGCTGTTAAAAATAAGAACCTGGCCCAGATGGACATGGACTAGCCTTTGGTTGATGAAAAATGGGCAAGTGATGTTTTGATAAGGGTCACACTGTGAATAACCAAGCCATTTAAGCAGCATGCTGGCTCTGGTACGAAAACCTTACTCAAAGACAGGAATGCTGCAGAAACCAAAGCTGAAAATGACTTGTGAGCACATGTAAAATGGTTTATGGTCTGATGACATCACACTGATATCTGGAGTGGCACTCGCTAAGTAGCCCTGGAGCAACAAAACTCTAAAGCCTCTCAGTGTTTTTCTGTTATTGATGTTTACCCGGTGTTCTGCCCAGTGTTAGCTGCCAGGTCCTCACCACTGTTTGAGTGCCCCCTGCTGATTGATAGTTACCAACCAAGGGTGTGAAGGAAAGTGGAAAAGTTCTTCCTCTTCCACTCAAACAGTTTCTTACTGACCAACTGAGCTTTTCTTTATGTTTTTAAAATTTAACATCTTTATGAGAAATTCTAAGATACAGATAATTTACCATTGGCCTTGATATATAAGGATTAGGGGTGGTACAATATATTGATATTGCAATATATTATATCATTTTGTTTGTATTGTATCAATATGTGGAGTCAAAAATCTGAATTTTATTGAAACATAGGTGCTCAAAACTCCTTAAGTGTTATCCCCTAAATTGACCTACTAATGTTACTTAATCAATAAATCTATTATTCCTCATATTTGAGTATTTCTGAGTATTTTATCCTCTTGAGGAACATTATCGTGGGCAATATCATGATAATAAGTAATAACATATCGTAACGTATCGAGATGCCCTGTGATTTCCATCCATAATGAGGATACAAAATAACTTTTAAACAATGCTATTGATACGTGCATTGTCGTGGCTTATATATATTTTTAATAAAAGTAAAATTAAAGTTAACTTGGTCCACCCTGCTTACTTTAACCATCCTGGGTTACCAGAACACTAAGGCTTCCTCAGTGTAGCGCTGTTGGTTAGCATTTACTAGCGTTAAGTGCTGCTAAGCACGGCTAGCACTGCTGCTAACCGCGCTAAAATATTGTAAATGTAAACTGTAAATAAATAGAACTGCTTTACTCACCCAAACGAACAGTTTTCAGGAGAGAAATCTGTAAAGATTAACATCCAGTGCTTGTTTGACTTTGAAAGAAAATGTTTTTTTTTTAAGAATTAAAGTTTTGTTTACTTAGGTGCCCCCCAGAGGCGAGACCTACTGAATTAGAAGGGAAACATGGCGGCACACTTGTTCCTTACAATTGTGGCTTATAATGCACCTTATAATCCAGTTCCCCTCATGTATAAAAAAATGAAAATAGACCAGAAAATACACTGAATAAAAAAACGGTACCTCCACTCTGCATCTATTTTCCAGTTAGAATTGAAGCTAAATTTCTCATTTTGTGGAGCCAGGCTGCTGTTATCATTGTGGCTGTGCTGCTCTTAGCCTGTTAGCATTGAGGCTAAGCTACTCACTCTGCAGATCTGGGTTGCTGTGCCTGTTAGCATCATGGTTGTCCTCCTCTGCTCTACAGTAACCTGCTGCTGTGTCTGATAGCATCATGGCTAACTTGCTGACTCTGTGGAGCCTAGCTGCTGTAACTGTTCAAGCGTCAAGGCTTGATTTTTTTCAGTGAAGGACTCTTTACATAGCTGCATAGCTGCTGTTAGCTTACTGCTGTACTATGTTTAGCTGCTGTTAGCTTACTGCTGTACTATGTTTGATTATGTCTGTGCCTGCCATGATAACAGATTTTTGAACAATATATTTCCCAGCTTTGCTACTTAAATATATAAAAATAAATATAATGTGTTTAAACAAATTAAACACACCAGACAAATTCATGGTAATAAGCTAATTAGCTAATTAGCTAAATGAATGTAACAGGCAGTATCAAGGCCAGCAGAAATGTTTATGCGAGTTTATGCACATATACTATATTGATTATCGATTATAGAGCTACAACGATTATAACAACAATAATCAACAATGTTGAGTATTTAAATTTTTTGACTACATGTTTTATTGTCGACTAAAGTATAACAGTACTGTATTACACAAAGTGCTGGGGACAGAAGTACAATGGGAGATGGGTAACGGATCTCCAAAAGTGTCCAAAAGTTACATATTTTATCATTAAATATCAGTACTCCATGTTTAAACAACATCTAGACATTTAAAAGCCTTTTAATTCTCATGTTCAGATGTTTTTATTGTTTTTAGAGATGGAGAACATGGCAGAAATTATAGCTGACTAATCGACTAACAAAAAAAATATCATCAGATTAGTTGACTACCAAAATTATCATTAGTTGCAGCCCTAATCGATTACCATAAATTGATGATTTAAATATAATTTCAGGCTTAAACATGTTGGCTATGTTGCCTTTTTAAAAAGATGGTTGAGATGGTTTGGTGGACTATTTAAATCCATGGTACATCACAGTAATCACAGTTGTGGTCTCTTGGACTCTGGGTCGTGGAAGGACGCAGCATCGCTGAGATTCATACTGGGATCTCTGAGACAGAACATACCGTCTTAACCAGCTGTGCCACTTAACAGCCTGTTTAATACGCTTCTTAAATATCTCTCTGGACAGACGAGTCGTCCTCTGTGGCTTATGAATTTTAAATGGATGCATGTTTGGAATACCTGTTGATACTGAAGCCATTGTTGAGAAGAAAAGTGATCTCAGACAATGAGATGCCCTGTAACTCAAATCGAGCACTTCTTTAGTGCAGGTGTGTGTACAGTGTGTTCACTGGTAATTACAGGAAAGTTTACTAGAACTAGAATGACTGACAAGACGAGGGCAGAAGAGGCAGAGCTAACATAAGATTGAGTTCGGACAAAGTTTTATGCAGCATTTATAGATTATGTATTTCGGTACCACTTTAAAATAAGACTACCTTTATAAAGGGTTTATAAATGGTTTACAATTAGCTTATTCATGTTACTAATTAGGTTGTAAATGCCTTAAAAATCATTAATAATCAGTTATAACACATACGTAGAAAGGTCAACAATGACCTGTTGTTTGCCAAACAGTGAACCCACAGCAGTCTATATTGTTGCCCTTTCTACGTATGTGTTATAACTGATTATTAATTATTTTAAGGCATTTACAACCTAATTAGTAACCATAAAAAAACTAATTGTAAACCATTTATAAGCCCTTCATAAAGGTAGTCTTATTTTAAAGTAGTACCTGTATTTCAAAATGCCAAAACTATCAAAAGTATCCAGATTCATTACTCTGTAGGTAGAAGTATAGATACTAGGGTTTAAAATACTTCTGTACAAGTTGAAGGATCAACTCAAGTTTTTACTCAAGTAAAAGTTTAAAAGCTTTTCTAAAAACTATAATGACTATTATGTTATATTATTAAAATGTTACTGTTGATAAATTTGGGATGCACTAGGCTCCCTAGTGTTTCAGCTGCCTATATGCCCATTGAAAACTAATGTATTTTAGTAGAATGTAAATATATTAAAGAAGCTTAGTTGGACTGGAGTTTGTCTGGAGTTCTCTTGAGTCTCTGCAGGATCCTCTTCATACTAGGCTACATACGTCTGCTATGTTCATACTTCTTCTTCATACTGGTGTGTGGGCATAATGTGATGTGCAGGTGTGATGGATCACACTATAAACCAATAGGGAGTCGGAATGGTATATGTTTATACTTCTCTACATCCAATCACAATCAGATTCACTCAATCTGGATGGAGAGATTTATCTGGATAGGGGTTTTATTGAACGATAAAAAGCTGGAATGAAAACAAGCAGAAATTAAACAGAAATAAAGAGTCTATTTTTGAAATGTGAGGAGTAGAAAGTTCAAATAATTGTGTAAAATAAAATGTAAAGAGCTTATCCATATTGGCGGGAAGGGTAAAGGCAAAGTCAGGAACTACAATGTCAGTATCATGCATGACACTACAGAAATACTGTATTTTTTGGACTATAAGGCACGCTTAGAATCCTCTAAGTTTTCCACAAATTGTTAGTGCGCCTTATGTATGAATTTTACCAGTCAGGTATTAAGGAGCGGTAAAGCCACTCTGCTGAAGTACAGAGTTATAAGGATGTTTTCAGTGAAGTTTCTCCAGCACTAAGGCTAGGTGCAGCAGCATTAGCATTTGCCGCTAACTGCAGTGCTAGCTCTTTCGCTGTTCAGAGGTGAGAATTTTGGACTATTAATACTTCAACCTGAGTAATGTGAATGTGAATACTTTTGACACCTTTGTTGGCATGGTTATGGGTTCGATATGCATTATCTGGAGTTTTTTATTCCAGCAACAGCTTTACAGTGCTCACTAATGAGTTCTCAGTCAATACAGAAGCATGAATAAATCTGGAATAAATATACCTGTAGATTCCACTGCCCTCGGGCATATAAACATGAATTAGACAAACACTCAAAACACCCTACAAAGATAAAAACAGCCACTTCCTAATGACTTCCAGTCATTCCTGAGGTTATTTTCAACCTTTTCCTGTCTGCCTTTACCCCTCTCGCCTCTCTCGGTTTGAATCGTAGATGAGATTCGGCTCCTCTGTTTTTGTCTGTGACCTCAGAAGATGAGCTCAGTACTCTGTGTGACCAAATAAACCTCTTTAAATGTTTAATAAAAGTAAACGTTAAGCAAGCACATTCTTGTGCTCTGTTTGTGTCCAGTGTTTGGTTTGTGGAAGCATATTTGGTCTATAACTCTAACTAAAGCCTGATAATGAATTTGGGACCCCTGTGAAGAATGTGTACTGTGTTTTAAAAATCCTAATTATTGTACCATAAACTAAATACCCTAAACATATTTTACACCAGTGACTGTAGAAATCATGGACGTCTAGGCATTGTTCTGGTCGTAGCATGACGAGTACAGTGGTATGAAAAAGTTTGGGCACCCCTGATCATTTTTTTTTCTTTTCTTTTCTTTTACCAAAATGAAGAAAAGCATATGGAATTATTTACTAAACAAACCACACTGTAAACCCATATGTTGTTTGAACTCAAATGATTTTAGTCTGTTTTACATAAAATTGGATATTTCTAAACAATACTCAGCTTTTTTGAGTTAGTTAAACATTTGTGGGCACAGATACATTGAAACTGAGGTCTTTGAGTTTAGTCTGTTGCCATTGGCAGCTTCTTTTCCATTGGCTTCTGTCACAATCTATTTGCATACTGGGCGTGTCCAACAGTTTCTGACAGACACTTACCATCAGTGTGTAGGGATTCCCCCTGGGCTACCTTAGAAATAAATCAAGTTCCCCTTTAATAACTTGTTTTAATTTATGCTAACTCAAGTTTTTATTCCCCATTACTTAAAAAAAATTGAGCAAACCTGCTGCCTTAAAAAGTTAAGTAAACTCAACTCCGGTCTTACAGTATTACAAAAATAAAAAAGTTAAATCAACTTCCTCTTTAGTTGTAATAACTTGATGTTCTTAGGTTTTCTTTACCCATTACTTTACTTTTTTTATGGCAACTGTTTTCCTCAAATTTTTAAAGTAAATATAACTTATCAGGTCTTACAGTGCAGAATTGTTTAGTTCTTAAACAAAACCAGAATATGTTTTATATTTTAGATTCTTCTAAGTAGCACCTCTTGCTTAGATTAGACAGCTTTGCACATCTTGGCCTCAGCAAAAAGAAGAGCAAGAGTTACCTCTGTTGCACAGGATATGTTTAAACTGCGTCCGAACTTTGTTACTGTCTGTTACTGTATGTTTGATCTGTTTACTCACATCATAGAGCTTAAACTCTCTCTTTCTCTCTTGTTTTATGAGAAATAAGCATGACTTACGTCACATATTTTTTTCTTTGGAGGTTGTTTTGAGTTTCTGTGAAAGTGAATGTGGATAAGAGATTTCTGCTAAAGGCAGAGGTGTGCATTTTTAACATGTACATGCATGCTTGTTGTGTGGGTTTGTGTGACCGTTTAATACGAGCAGATCTGTGTGAAATCTCAGTCTTTACTTGCACTAGACTCATGATTCAATGTTGCATCAGTGCAGTAGGCCACTAATTGCGTCCACTGTCTGGGGCGCAGTTGAAATGCCGTCTGAAGAGTGGGCTAGTTCACAGCAGGGTAGGGCAGGGAAAAGAGTGACGTAACAGTAACTTTCAGCTAATGTCATTGGATAACACGGGGTGGTTGCAGTAGCCCACAGAGTAAAAGATAGATGCAATAAATCCTTTGTTTGAATGTTTGAAGATATATGTGTTCAAATTTTGCACTCAATACATTGGTGACAGATTTATTATTTGCCAAAAAATGATACATTTAATTTTCTATTAAGGCATCAACGGTGGTCAACGAAAAACATTCAAACTCATATTTTTTACAGCAAACTAATGCATGCGTAATTCACAGAAAATAGACTTTCATTTAAAACAATGTCAGTATATGTCATAATTGAGCAGGTCAAAGGTAATATCAAAGGGCAGGCAAAAATCAAGGTCGGCAAATACAAAAGCAAGGTCAAAACAAGAGAGTAACACAGGTAATGGAAAAACATTGCGCTGTGCATGTATAAACCGTTAATAATGAGAGCAAATGAGCCCCTTTTATAGGGCTAAACCATGTGGCTAGAACTCAGGTGATCTACATTCTAAGAAACTGTGCCATGTGATCGGGATTGGGTATAATGTCGATGTGTGGTGCATTCTGGGTATTGTAGTCCGGAGGCTGCAGATCGCAGGCAGAGCTAATACCATTGTATTACTGGCATTACAATGATTTTACATCCATTCCCTAAACACTGAAACTAATATATATATATATATATATATATATATATATATATATAGTCACCTTTTGTCACCTTACAACCACAAACTTGGTAGACCAACATAAAGTAGCACATGAAGTGCTATGAAAATGATACATGGTTTTCAAAAGTTTAATCAAATAAAAATCTGAAAACTGTGATGTGCAAAAGTATCCAGCCCCTCTTTATCAATATTTAGTAGTAGGGGTGGGCGATATGGCCCTAAAATAATATCACAATATTTCATGGTATTTTCGCGATAACGATATTCTTGACGATATAACAAAACACTGAATTACAAAAAAAAAAAAAAAATCAAGAATACACTGGAACAAAATGAAAATTTTATTTTATTATTGTATACAATATGATATGGCACACCACTAACTGAGATATTAAAAATACAAAAAATGTATCAGATTTGTAACTCCAAGATTTGCACTCCAAATGTCTCCATATGACCAGGATTAAAGTCAAATAAATCATACTGGACAGATATAATTTGTCTCTAATCTGTGTCTAGTAGATATATAATGATAAATGAGATGAGTCAGAATTTTTCTTTTGATAAAAACAGTAAAAAAGTAGTACTCTAATGTGTTAATTAGGGGTGAGTGATATGGCACGATATTTCAGGGTAAAATATTGTTCACGATATTGCAAAATGTTGGCGATATTATCGCGTACGATACGATATGGCCCCCCCTTACTTAGTACAGTCACCTTTCACTAAAATTACAGCTGCCAGTCCTTTGAGTTTGTCTCTACCAGCTTTGCGCATCTAGAAACTGAGATTTTTGCCCCATTCTTCTTTGCAAAATAGCTCAAGCTCTGTCAGGTTGGATGGATAACATTTTATCACATACGCTTAATTGAATTTAGGCCAGGACATTGACTGTGGGCCATTCTAACAAATGAATATTCTATGATTTAAATCATTCCACTGTAGCTCTGGCTGTATGTTTAGGGTCATTGTCTTGCTGGAAGGTAAATCTCTTTTCAGCCTCCAATTGGGTTTCTTACAGGATTACCCTCTATTAAGCTGCATCCATCTGTGCATCAACTCTGACCAGCTTAATTAATAAACAGTATAGTTTGGCTTCACCACCACTCACAACTACAGTACTAAAGGCCTGTTTCATGATGATAACCACAGTATTGTGTTATTTTCTGGGATGGTTATTATACCGTGAACATCTCATACCATTGTAACCCTAGCAGCAAATAAGATTTTTGAGCCATACTTTCCTCCATAGCCCACTTTAGGTCATTCCGCACAAACATTCTTCTTTTTCAGACTTTTTTCAGATGTTTTTTGTGTTCTTTGGGTCATTTTCCTGTTGCACCACCCAACGTCTTTTCAGTTTGTTCATGGACTGTTGCCTTAGAAGTAAAAAGCTTTGATTTAACTTTAAATTAATTCTAGATGTCCAGATCCTAAAACTCAGATGCTCACCCCACCATGCTTCACAGTTGGAAGTGGGAAGTTTTTATATATGTTAGGCTCAGTAGACTATAAGACGCTGACAATATGGCCTTAGTTCAAATCCTGCTTCGCCATCAGTAGCTGGAGCCTGAGTGAGCACAATTGTCCTTGCTCTGCATGTGGAAGGGAAGTCATATTGAGTGGTTGGGGTAATTGGCTCAGCTAATTTGGGGAGAAAATGTGTTAAAAATGTGTTTTTGTGTGTTGAAGCACTCTAGAACCCCTGAAAAAAAATCTCAAATCTTTTTTAGGATTTCTTTATTGCAAATATCCAGATTTAGTATTTCTTTATATGACTCTTTCTGTGATAGTGCTCTACATTCCATATCCCAGGATTTAACTATTGCATATGTGCACATTGTGATGATGATGCACAAACGATATATTGTGCAGCTCTACACCACGCTGTGTATATGAGCATGTTTAGCATGTCTGGTCTGGCTTTTCTCTGGAACTTCCCCCGAGTTTTTGCATGTTTAATGTTGTCAGGATGCAGAAATTGGACAGTTTGTTCCCTGTGTAAAACGACCGAGCTAGAGGCTAATTTATTCATTGAATAGCGCAGCTTTGCGTGTGTGTGTGTTTGTGCATGTACACATGTGCTTGTATTTGCGAGCATACGTTGGTGTGTCTGTATGTGTAGGGTGTCTCATTTCTCTCTCACTAATGAAAACTAACCCCCCTTCAGTCGACACATTGCTGGTGTCTGGTATCTCAGTAAAGGTTAGGCGCTGCTTCAGTGAAGTGCTGATTCAATGAGCGTAGCTTCAGTGTAGCTCCTGACCACACGCCAGCCAGCCTGCCAGCCAGCCAACCAGCCAACAAACCAGCCAGCCAGCCAACAAACCAGCCAGCCAACCAGCCAGCCAGCCAGCCAACAAACCAGCCAGCCAACCAGCCAACAAACCAGCCAGCCAACCAACCAGCCAACTAGCCAGCCAGCCAGCCAGAGCGCTCAGCATTTCACTCTGACCGTCTTCCTCCGCTGGAGGCTCTATTTTAGTTTAGTTTACCTGTAAACAAGGTGCAGCATGGGTACATATAAATCTTTCAATTCACTTCAGTTTTATTCCAATTTTGTCTCTGGATCCTACCAGGCTCCGACCCTTACTGTCTTTACTTTTTCCTACCTCTTTTTGCTTTCCTAAAACACAAAATTGCTACTGATTAAAAAAAAAAAAGGAATTATCTGCCGATATCATTGAGATATTAGCCGATATCATATTTGCCGATATCATTGTGCAATTTTTGTTTATCAATTCATAAGAATACTGGTCAGTAATTTGATATATATATATATATATATATATATATATATATATATATATATATATATATATATATATATAACAAATACTACTAAAAGAGTTGGCCAACTCTGGCTGTGCTGCTTTACATTTTCTTATTTAATTTTAAGATATTTTTATAGCTTTAAAGTTTCCGGCTTCCGGCTGTGCCATTAAAATGAAAACTGTGTGAATGAATATATACAAACGCTGGTGGGCGTGGTGGTCTGGAAGTGAGGTGTGTAAATTGAGGTGAGGTAAATTTCTGCTGTATTGCTAGCTTGGCAATGAAAAACACAGGTGTGCCACTGACTGATTTGAAAAGTCAGACGTTCTGTCTATTTCTATGTTGGCTACTCTGATACTCCATGGGCTCAACACGTGAATGCCTTCACTTGTTGCTCAGACACATGAACACACAGCAGTGCACAATCCCAACTTTTACATCAGCAGTAAACAGACAAAATAAAATAACATTTCTGTTCCCGTAAAATACTTCCTTGCTCACCTTTACAGCATAAAAGAGCATGGTAGTTTCCTGTGCTATATTGGGCAAGTAACACGCTGATTGGTTTATTGCACCTTACGCTTAAAACACATCCATGATTCATTAAGAGAATTAAATTAAGTCGTGCAAGGTGTACTTTTCCTGTCATTACGATACCAAAGACACACTGACTCATCATAATCAAGATTACTACAATAGAGCCCAGTTATCAGTTATAAATGTGTACTTCGACAACAGAAATATTAGATATTTTCATCCAGCCAGAATTCCCACATCGGTACATGCCTAAAAAAAATTAATGAAATTAAAATTAAACCAATATTGTGATAAAGGAGTGGACTGTTGCTGATAACCAGAGCTTATTCATGAAAGGGTTAATGAAACATAATGTAAGATACAATAGCAATATACACAGCCAGCGTAACTCTGAATCAGTAATAAAGTGAGTAATAAACATTGTAGAGAGATTCTATTGTCAGGATGAATGGTGGGAAATCATGTGTCTCTAACAGTGGCTCATGGCATATGATTTAGACAACCGGTGGGAATCGATAATCAAAATTCCCCTCTAGAAAAAAGAAAGAAATGCTTTTACATTTCATCTAATTTAAAGATATGATAATGACACTGAAACTATGTTGACTAAAGGTTCCCGTAAGGTCATGTGAGTGACCTTTCTGTGCTCTTTCTGTTTAGCAGGACAGAAGATGAAGATTCTAATTATGATCTTGACCTCAGTTTTCTCTGGAGCCCACTCATACACGCACACACACACACACATACACACAAACGCACACACACACACACACACCCTTGTCTTTTACCACTGTTCATCTGATTTATTATGAGCTAATAAGTCACCACAGCGTGGGAACAAGGTTATTCCCATATTCACACTGTTATGGCACGCATACACTCGCGCACACACACACACACACAAGTTTGTACACACACCTTCTGGCCCATGCACACACTCACACAGCCAATCTCACTCTCACAGTCACTGTCACGCACAGATACACTCATTCACCAGCTGACGGCATTACTCCACACCAAACTCGTGAACCTAAAGCATTTACAGCCAAACACTCCTGATCCCCTCACTGATCCACTTATATAAACAGCATGTTTGTGGGTCAAGGAAACCCACAGCTCACTTAAAAAATTCAATTTCAATTAGGGCTGCACGATATTGGAAAAAAATTACATTGCAATTTTTTTTTTCAACGATATATATCGCAATATTAAACAATGCAGGGCTCATGACGTCACCAGCCCCGCCCCCACCCACATGCTGTCTCGTGTCTGGACCAATCAAGAGCTGTGTCAGCGGCGAGCTTAACTCAAAACCTGAAGGAAAACAGCAAAACAACAGTATTCGGCCCTTTAATCAAGCATTAAAATGGTGGAAACACTTTATAATAACTTTCATTAATATACCATTAATGAATAATTAATAACTGTTATTTTTCACATTTTAAGAAACTTAAAAGTTGCTATCACATTTGTAAAAAATAATGAACCCATTGGCAACGTGAACTTTCAATTGATAAACATTTGCCCGGTTTAAAATTTGTATTTACTAGTGATTTATTAATGTTCAAATTCTGATGAGCCAATAATTTTCTAAATTTCCTTCTGGATAAATAAAGTATCTATTTATCTATTTATCTATCTATCTATCTATCTATCTATCTATCTATCTATCTATCTATCTATCTATCTATCTGTCTGTCTGTCTGTCTGTCTGTCATGCTGATAAATAAGTGTCATGTGTGAGCATTTTTGAATATTCAAATTCTGATGAACTACTGCTTTGTTCACGTCTACTGATCATTAGTTAAAAATATATTAATGAAAGTTATTATAAAGTGTTACCTAAATGTTTTTTTAAAAGGTAAATAAGAGCGTTTGTTTTTCTGCGATTAAAAGCGTGAATTCAGCTGTAACTGGAAATATCTGTGCTGAAAACTTTGCTGGACTGAGGTGCACAGCTTTCGACACGTGCGTTTACAACAAGCATGTGCCCAACCATGTGGATGGAGACCATGCAGTTACCTCGTGTTTACTTCAAGTTTCTATAAAAAAATAAAAATAATAATAAAACGTTTTTACTCTCACTTGTTGGTTTGCATGAGCATCCTATTAAAAAAGGCTAACTGCACCCATGATTGGAAGGGTTTACAGAAATCATATTATGTTAATAATACATATTATAGCAGTTTGTAGCTTTGTTAGTTATTAAAACTATGCCAGGATAAAAAAAGTGTGGTATAATGTGAATAGATGAAGACTGAGGTTGTGTGTATATTCTGTGTGTGTGTGTTCTGACCATTTTTTTATCTCTTTCTAGAGGGCATTCACTCTGATTGTGGAGGCGTGGCACTGGGACAACAGCACAATCAGTGACGACAGTAAGTAACACAGTTCATAAAATGCATAAGATAGATAGAAGGCTAGTGTTACAAATGAAATATATTTAACCTATATACAAAAATAAGAGACCACTTCAGTTTCTGAATCAGTTTCTCTGATTTTGTTATTTATAGGTTTATGTTTGAGTAAAATCAACATTGTTGTTTTATCCTATAAAATACAGACAGCATTTCTCCCAAATTCCAAATAAAAATAGTGGCATTAGAGCATTTATTTGCAAAAAAATGAGAAATGGCTGAAATAACAAAAAAAAGATGCAGAGCGTTCAGACCTCAAATAATGCACAGAAAACAAGTTCATATTCATAAAGTTTTAAATCAAGTTAAGAAATCAATATTTGGTGGAATAACCATGTTTTTTATCACAGTTTTCATGCATCTTGGCATGTACTCCTCCACCAGTCTTACACACTGCTTTTGGATAACTTTATGCCACTCCTGGTGCAAAAATTCAAGCAGTTCAGTTTGGTTTGATGGCTTGTGATCATCCATCTTCCTCTTGATTATATTCCAGAGGTTTTTAATTAGGTAAAATCAAAGAAACCCATTATTTTTAAGTGGTCTTTTTACAGAGCTGTACATAATGCTGTTTAAATGACTTTTGGCACATCAGCATGAGCATGATGTAAGATGTATTTGCAGAATTTGTTCCCACATTAAGCTTCATTAACAGGTTAAGTAGTGTGAATTTCCTCCTGCTGCAGGTACAATAACCCTCTGTGTTGTGAAGGCTTGGTGTGGGCATGTTGTTGGAGAGTGTGGGTTTTGTGGATTGTTGTTGTGATCACAGGTAGCTCGGTGTTTGTGTGTTTTCTCGGTCGAGGTCAAGCCAGCTGTATCCTGTTTTCCTCAAATCCTGCGGTGCCTTTGCTGGGTTACGTGTTCTACTCCAGCAGGAAATGAGGTTAATTGAGGAATTCAGTGAATGATGTCGGTTGGCTCTAAACTTGTGGTGTGTTTGTTGGGTGTTTTTTGTACCTTTATGCTCGGCTGAAAATGGACCACACCTCAGTCCTCAGGTGGATCTGTGATAAATGCATTGTGGAGTACACTTTCTGTGACTCATTTACTGCTTTATTTCTTAGTTTTTTACTTCACACATAGCACATGGTAACGGGGCTCCGAGTGGTCCGGAGGACTAAGGCTCTGCCACTATGACCAGGAGATTGTCGGTTCAAATCCCGTTCATGCAGCTTGCCATCCGCTGCCAGAGTCCAGAGAGAGCACAATTGGTCTTGCCCTCTCTCTTCCCTCATCACTTCAAAGGGTGATGTTGATCAGCACAAGGCTGCATCTATGAGCTGATGTACAGTTGTGGTCAAAAGTTTACATACACTTGTAAAAAAACATAATGTTATGGCTGTCTTGAGTTTTCAATAAGTTCTACAACTCTTATTTTTCTGTGATAGAGTGATCGGAACACATACATGTTTGTCACAAAAAACAGTCATAAAATTTGGTTCTTTCATAAATTTATTATGGGTCTGCTGAAAATGTCACCAAATCTGCTGGGTCAAAAATATACATACAGCAACATTAATATTTGGTTACATGTCCCTTGGCCATTTTCACGGCAACTAGGCGCTTTTGGTAGCCATCCACAAGCTCCTGGCAAGCTTCAGGTCGAATGTTTGACCACTCTTCTTGACAGAATTGGTGCACTTCAGCTAAATGTGATGGTTTTCTTGCATGAACCCGTTTCTTTAGCACTGTCCACATGTTCTCAATGGGGTTTAAGTCAGGACTTTGGGAAGGCCATTCTAAAACCTTAATTCTAGCCTGGTTTAGCCATTCCTTTACCACTTTTGATGTGTGTTTTGGGTCATTGTCTTGTTGGAACACCCAACTGCGCCCAAGACCCAACCTTCGGGCTGATGGTTTTAAGTTTTCCTGCAGAATTTGGAGGTAATCCTCCTTCTTCATTATCCCATTTACTTTCTGCAAAGAACCAGTTCCACTGGCAGCAAAACATCCCCAGAGCATAATACTACCACCACCATGCTTGACAGTAGGCATGGTGTTCCTGGGATTAAAGGCCTCACCTTTTCTCCTCCAAACATATTGCTGGGTGTTGTGGCCAAACAGCTCAATTTTTGTTTCGTCTGACCAGAGAACTTTCCTCCAGAAGGTTTTATCTTTGTCCATGTGATCAGCAGCAAACTTCAGCCGAGTCTTAAGGTGCCTTTTCTGGAGCAAGGGCTTCTTTCTTGCACGGCAGCCTCTCAGTCCATGGCGATGTAAAACACGCTTGACTGTGGAGACTGACACCTGTGTTCCATCAGCTTCCAAATCCTTGCAGACCTGCTTCTTGGTGATTCTTGGTTGACTCTTGACCATCCTGACCAATCTCCTCTCGGCAGCATGTGATAGCTTGCGTTTTCTTCCTGATCGTGGCAGTGACACAACTGTTCCATGCACTTTATACTTGCGTATAATTGTCTGCACAGTTGCTCTTGGGACCTGTAGCTGCTTTGAAATGGCTCCAAGTGACTTCCCTGACTTGTTCAAGTCAATAATTCGCTTTTTCAGATCCACACTGAGTTCCTTTGACTTTCCCATTGTAGCTTTTGTAGCTGAGTCTAATCACTGGGTCAAATGAGCCCTATTTAAATGGGCTCATGAGAAGTCAACAGCTGTAGTCAATCAGAATCACTTACAAGAAGTGAAGAGGCCATGACATGAAGCTAATTTGATTGACACAACTCGCTACATCACCAAAATTGACAAATTTTGTTGCTGTATGTATATTTTTGACCCAGCAGATTTGGTGACATTTTCAGCAGACCCATAATAAATTTATGAAAGAACCAAATTTTATGACTGTTTTTTGTGACAAACATGTATGTGTTCCGATCACTCTATCACAGAAAAATAAGAGTTGTAGAACTTATTGAAAACTCAAGACAGCCATAACATTATGTTTTTTTACAAGTGTATGTAAACTTTTGACCACAACTGTATCAGAACCGAGTCGCAGTGCTTTCCTCTGAGCTCGCTGTGATGCAACTCAGCAATGCAATATCAGCAGCAGTTCGAAAAGAGGCGGAGTCTGACTTCACATTTATCGGGGAAGGCATGTGCTAGTCTTCACCCTCCTGGTGTGTTTGGGCATCACTAGTGATAGGGGGGGTCCTAATGAGTGGGTTGGGTAATTGGCCTTGTAAATTGGGGAGAAAACCTTTAAATTCTATATTTTTTGTTTTCCCCGTTTCTTTCAGCAGTTGATTGCATTGTTATTAAATAAATTAGTCAGTGAGATCTGGTTCCAAATTTAAAGTTAACTATCAAAGAAATTTCATAAACTGAATGTTTGTGGATTTCTTACTTTAAATGAATAAACATCACATCGTTGATCTTTTCTTTTTTTTAACCTATTGATAAAAAAACAACAATAACAAATTGTTAGTTCCATGTTCGATTTTCTTTTTATTTCTGATGTTTTAGGTTTTTGATGTTGTATCGTTTCAGTATCGGTATTGCGATATTTAGGTGAGTATTGTATTGAAAGCAATAATTTTGCTATTCTGACAATAAAACAGTTTTATTGAGAAAAACAAATCTCTATTGTATAAATAATCAAAATTTTGTTTAAATTTTTATCATTTAAAAAATATATTTGTTTAAAAAAATAAAAAAATTAAAATTTCTAAATTGACAAAATATCTGTTGCAATGCACTAGTTTACACTAAAAACTACACTATTACATAATGCTCCTGATTGCTTCATTCTAAGTAGGTATCTGTACCGGTGGTTACAAGAATATACAATACTTGTATTGTATGTACATGTATCTATTCATTCCTATTTTTAAATATTTTAGTATTTGCGTATTTACACTGAAAAAAATATATAAACACAACACTCCAATTTATTTTTTGCTCTATTTTTTTTTTCATGAGCATTTCTCATGGGAGTGTTCTAAAACTATTAACAGGATGTTTATCTCAGAACCACAAAATATTGCAACGTCTTTTTTTTCTCCCAATATCGTGCAACTCTAAAACGTAGACAGTTGCTTCGCTCAGCAGCCGTAACTGCTTCTTTAATGATGGCCAGAACAAAACAGTCAGTCGGATCCACCCCAGATTTTACACGGATCTGAAAGGGTTAATGAAGGGAAAGCATCTGTTATAAGTATCTTTATTACTTTCAGCTGTATAATGCAGATTACAGTAAGGGTATTCTTGGTTGAGGATTGGGTTTCTCTCAGAACTCTAAATTAGTGCCCTTAACAGGCAGCGAGGAGATCCAGCCAGAAGAGGGTTTTTTTTTTTTTTTTTTTTTTTGTGGGACAATGTTAAACTTGTTGGAGAGATTTTGTGTGTGTTTCTGTGTGTCTGTCTGTCTGTCTATATAAAGCAAAAAAGCCATGAGAGCATCGCCTTGTTAAGCCATTAATTACTGTCGGCTTCTCGTTATTTTCCACTGATGTGTGTATACTCATTACTCCACAGACAGCTGCAATGCTACTGCACGCCACACACACACACACACACACTAATATTCTCGCCCACAGCCCAGTGTGTGTCCGTCCACACATCGTCTATTTCATTATCAGCCAATGAGGCTCTGACATGAGCTGGTTAGCTTGTTAAATGCAGAAGCGAGCGTGTTCTGCTGTCTGCGGCGGTTAATGTGGAGTGGACTGTAGCTGTCGGAACTGTGTATCTCAAGCCCAATGTAACCTTTTATTAGTGTGTGTAAAGGAAACATTGCGCAAGAGCACTTTAAGAGGTTTTAATATTTATTTTAAAGGCTGGAGCGAGCAGACAGAGAGACGTTATGAAGAAATCGTAATTTTGAAACTGTGTAAAAGCATGGAAACATGCAGAACAAGGACCAAAAAAGCTTCTAATTAAAGTTCTAATAAAAATAAATCCTTGGAGGAAAGTCTTTTTTTTACTCTGCGCTGCCTTAGCCACACCACGAGTAGTTACAGTAGCAGTCAAAAGTTTGAATACACCTTAAATTCAGTGTGTGTTTTTATTATTGTAATGTAAAATGTACTGCATTGTAGCTTCACCCTTGTGTGGTGTTCATATTTTTGTTACTCGTTTACTTTGTTACTTGTATTTAATTCAGCAAAATTAAGCAATTCTACATTAAAATGCTTTACACACGCTTGCTTCACCTAAATTGCAAGCACTATAAACAGCTTACATGGTTAATATTTGCCCTTTACCTTTCTTATGTTACATTTCTTTCAAAAAGTGCTACTCTTTTTTTATTAGTTTTTTAATAAAATGTAAAAGAAAATGAATTAAACTCAAGATATGAGTAGAAAATTTGTTTAGTTTCAAATTTTCAAATGAAGCAATGTTTATTAACCCCGGCCAAACATACTGTATGTAATATAAATGGTTATAGGGGGTGGTGGTACAGGGTGTGTTTATCGAAAATGTGTTTTGATATATGTTTTTCACACAAAATGAGCCAATGCCAATGAGTTTGAGTTAGAAAAAATATTTGTTTAGTATCATTTGATGAAAAATGAAAACGGGTCCCACAGACCCGAACACCACACAAGGGTTAATACTAACTATCCTCACATCCAAACTATGAAGAAAAAAACATATGGACTTATTTAGTAAACAAAAAAAAGGATATATTTTATATTTTACATTCATCAAAGCAGCACTTGTCTGGATTTATTCAGTCGGCTGGATTTTCTGATTCACCTGGAATTCAGGCTTTCCTTTATTTACTTGAATTTCTTGTCTCTTAATAAAGTGTTTGAGAGCATCAGTTGTAAAGTTGTGAAGAGGTAGAGTTACAGGTATACAGTGAACAGCTCTATTTAAGGATTGTTTTAATCCATATTATGAGAAGAAATACTCAATTTAAAAGTAAATACAAAAATACTTTAAAAAAATGAAGCCAATTGGTCAGCCAATGTTTAAAATTTCAAAACCTTTGAAAACTATCCTCAAGTTCAGTCGCAAAGACCATCAAAAACATTTTGATGAAACTGGCTCTCATCAGCACTGCTGTCAGTGTGGCGTACTTTTTGCATCCATGGGACATAGGCAAGGCAAGTTTACTTATATAGCACCTTTCATACACAACGGTCATTTAAAGTGCTTTACAAATTAGAAAATACACAGAGGAGTCAAATTAAAAAACATGTAAAAGAATAACAATAAAAATGGAAATAAAAACTAAAATAAGAATCATGATTAAAACAAAGAGAAGTAAAATTAAAAACATTTAAAAGAACAACAAGGAATTCAAAATAAAAATAAAATAAAAATAAAGCATGAATAAAACATGATAGAAAAGTGCCGTTAAAGAATAAAAGTGGGCGGAGCTGCAGTGTTTTAAGCTGAGCTCAAGGCCTGATCAAACATGTAGGTTTTTAGTTTGGATTTAAACATGTTTTGGTGTTGGTGTTGGTGCTTTTCTAATGCTTTCGGTCAACTGGTTTCATTTAAGAGCAGCGAAGTAGCTAAACATATAATACATAAAAAAAACTCATGGGGCAAAATACTAGACTTTTGGGTAAATTGAATTAAAAAATAATATTGTTTAAATCTAATTCACAGCAGAATGACAGCAGACTGTAGTCAGAACAGCTGATGAAGCAGATCCTGTCGATTGAATCCTCTTGTGAAGCCTCCATCTCTCTGGGCAGGTGGAGTGTTAATTACATTTCAAACTATTAACCAGCTCTTGACCTGCGTACCTGCCTGATTATGATGACTCCTGTGTGTGTGTGTGTGTGTGTGTGTGTGTGTTAGATTAGACCCAGCGTAGAACAAAAATATCTGGATACCTGTTTATTTTTCCTATTAAACGGCTTTTATAAAAAAAAAAAAAATAGAGACGTCCAGAGTCGGCTTTTTACTAGAGTTTTGAACATGAGTGAGGCCAGGTGTTGGAGATTATCAGCACCCCACCAACTCTGATAAACTTATCCTTTGCAACAGAGAATACTCTTAGTCTTTCTTTCCTGTGGCGGTCCTGATGAGAGCCAGTTTCATCATTACATTTTTGATGGACCTTACCATTGCACTTGAGGATTCCTTTAGAGTTCATAGATTTTTTTGGATTTACTTAGTAGAGTAGGTATAATATAATCGAGGCTATAATATAAATTAGAACAAGGGTTGCACAATATTAGATTAGATTTTTTTCGATGAAATATATCGCAGTATTAAACAATGTTGGGCCCATGACGTCACCAGCCCCGCCCCCTCCACTCACGTGCTGCCTCGCCTCCTGTCCCATTGAGCGCTGAGCTCTCAAAACCCGAGGAAAACAGTAAAACAATAGTAATCAACCCTTTAATCAGGCATTTGAACAGCTTTTTTAAAGGTAAATAAGAGCGTTTGTTTTTCTGGGATTGAAAGTGTTAATTCAGCTGTAACTGGAAATATCTGCGCTGCAGAATTGTGCAGGACTGCGGAACACAGCTTTCCACATGTGCTAACGTTTACAAGCATGTGCCCAACCACGTGGATCATTCCAGGTGACTGTATCTCATAAAGCTGACTGAGAAAATCCAAGATTTTCCAAGATGGACAAAGCATATTCTGCTTCGTTTAACTTGTTTTTGTTTACTAAATAATTCCATTGTTCCATTTTTTTCTTCATAGTTTTAGTATTAGATTACTTTTGTATTAGATTACAATGCCCATTACATTACATTACATTACATTACATTTGGCAGATGCTTTTGTCCAAAGCGACTTACAATAATTATGTACATTTAGCTATAAAGGACATAGAAGTTCAAGGTAACAAAAAAAAACATTTAAAGGACAACTCCTGTGTAAAATGGACTTTTGTTGTAGTAAAACATGATAAAAAACACTTACCATTGATGAATAGCACACCGCTGTTCTCCCACAGCGTTCCCAGATCCAGAAATTTTAACAGTTTGTCCAAACACCCTTCAGACTGGGTGACACGGGGCATAATTTGCCCCGATAAATCACTTTTTCCACCGTTATCCAGCTCAAAGTAGCTCCACACCTCAACAAAAGTCCAATTTTACACCAGAGTTCTCCTTTAAGACAGGGCCTAAAGGAGGCCAAAGGAAAACAGTGGAATAAAGGAGGAAAGGAGGGGAAACAAGGAAATATAAAAAATCTGTATCTGTATGTGTCCATACTCGGTTTTATTCTATATTTTTATGTATATTTTATACACCCCAAGATGAAACGCCCCCCCCCCCCCACACACACACACACTCTCTCTCTCTCTCTCTCTTTCTACACTTTCAAAAATACACTCGTGTGTGTAAGTGTAAGTGCGCACCCCACCCGGCCACTCTCCCCAGTAACAGTCTGTAATTGTCTCCTTCAGTGTAGAGAGGGAGAATGATTGGTCTGTATTTTTATAACTAATTGCTGGAAGTGAATTAGGCGACGAGTGCTACTTCTCCTCCTTTTTGGAGTGGAAGATGAGGGAGAGGGAGAGAGAGGGAGGAAAAACGGGGATGACACATTTTGATGTGAAACACAGCGTTGACTTCTTTTTTAAGGCGGAAATTAGGACAGTATGTCAAAGCATTTTGTTCTATTTCTCGAATCCCATGTCCATGTATGGAAGAGGCTGAGGCGGTGTGGGGCCTGATGGAGTATTCAGGGAGCAAATCTGGAGGGGGGGGATTTTTAGAGCACCTTGGCTTACGGTCAAACAGCCCTCGCCCCTTCAGAAGGGTATCAGAGCTCGTTCCCCTGCACTTTTTAAGAGGTTCAGCTGTTTTGGCAGATTTAATAGAGTGGGTGGAATCTTCCTTTTAAGGAACAACTTTGAGCAAGAATGGTCACATTGCTAATGCAAATAAGGGCCCATTAACTGGGGGGGGGGTGGACTAGATTTCACTCCGCATGGGTCTGGATATGAGCCCACTTTACAGTTCTTCACTCTCATACCGTATTTTTGTAGTAGTAGATACTTTAGAATTAATGGCTGGTATTAAATAGAATTTAGTAGGTGAATTAATAGCTGAACTAGATTGCAGTTCCTGCAGAAACTGCGAGTGTGATGGCAGTGCTGGCCGGGGTACTCAAACTTTTGACCAGTAGCTCCATATACACACACAGTACTGGATATCTGGGGTGTCCAAACTTTTAAGCTAATGCTGTTTTATCCTACAGCTGCTCCATACACTCACAGTCCTGGAGATCTATCAGCCATCCTTCGATGGGCCCCATTCCTTCCACTCATTACTATGGGGCCAATTAGTACGACAATTGTACGGAAACCATACGATTTTTTTACCAAAAACATAAGTCCGATCGGAAAGCTGTATACAAGCCCACCATTCCCGATAAGGCCGCACATTTTAACGTTGGAACAGAGTCGATATCTTGAGAATTGCAGCCTAAAGTAGAAAAGTTAGCTTGAAATCAAAATTGGGAATAAGTGAAGATGGTAACGTTAGGAGCGTGAAATAATGCAGAAACTCTCCTCTCCTGCTTTGTGGAGTCATCTTCAGGTGAAAGCTGCGCATTTTTTGAGCATTTCTGCTTGTTTTGCTGGGTGGTGTTGGTTTTAGCTAGCCGGCTGGAATGTGGTTAGTTTAGCGTAGCTTGCTTTAGCTCAGCATTTGCTTAGCGTAGCTTAGCCTAGCCTGGCTGGTTAGCGTTCTGGCTGTCAGACGGCAGTAACCGAGCGATTTTCTTTCCCATTTTTCCACAAAGACGAGCCAGAGCTGCGGGTGAGCATGCTGCAGTTGAGCGCTAGCCTGTGCTAAGCTAACGCTGCTGCGGGTGTCCTGTGTGTATACGCCGTTACTCTGCAATGCGTCGGCGGAGTGATACAAGTTTAGTGTGAGAAGGCCGTGATGTTATCACATATATCAGCACGGCTAGAACACTTCTCAACCAATCAGATTGTGAGGTCGAAACTAACTGTTGTATAAATGTTAATAAAGTTAATAATGCGTTGTGTACAGAAATATGGGTCGTATTGACCTTACTGTGTTATTTAAGCTTTGGGTAGGTTAAATAAACCACTCGGAGCTTCACAACAGGTTGAACCTGAACGTGACTGTGGATTTTAATAGGGTCACAGTGTCCTCCCGGCTGGTGAGGAGTGAGAGAGAGAGAGAGAGAGAGTGTGAATCTGCACGAGAAAAAAGTGTGTAAGAGGAGGATAGAATAGAGCTACAATTGATGAATACTTTATTACTTTACCTTACTAATCGAATCAAATTATACAGTGCCCTCCATAATTATTGGCACCCCTGGTTAAGATGTGTTCTTTAGCTTCTCATAAATTGAGTTTTGTTCAAAATAATATAGGACCACGATGGGAAAAAAGTAAAGTCCAACCTTTAACTCAAGTAAATGTTAAGGGGGAAATAAAATCCCTGACTAAGAAATAATTATTCTTCATAAAATCACCTGTTCCACAATTATTGGCACCCCTAACAATTCTTAGGAAATAAATTTAATAAAAGTATTTCTGTCACTTCTACAGTAGTTTACGAAGTTGATCAGAGTATGTAGGAACATTTAATTAGTAATTCACAACTTCCTGTTTCCCTGGGGTATAAATATGACGTGACACAGAGGCCATTTATCTTCAACATGGGAAAGACAAAGGAACATACCATTCAAGTGAGGCAGATGTGTGTTGACCTTCACAAGTCAGACAATGGCTACAAGAAAATCGCTACTCGCCTACACCTGTCCATATCTACTGTCAGAGGAATTATTAAGAAGTTTAAAACAACTGGAACAGTGGTAAACAAGCCTGGACAAGGACGCAAGTTTATTTTGCCACCACGCACAGTGAGGAGGATGATAAGAGAAATAAAAAGTTCTCCAAAGCTCACTGTTACAGAATTGCAACAAATGGTAGCTTCTTGGGGTCACAAAGTCTCCAAAACAACCATCAGGCGCTATCTACATGCCAACAAGCTGTTTGGGAGGCATGCACGGAAGAAACCATTTCTCACTCACAATCATAAACGCAAACGTTTGGAGTTTGCTAAGCGGTACTATGACTTCAACTGGGACCGTGTGCTTTGGTCAGATGAAACAAAGATAGAGCTTTTTGGCAACAAATGCTCTAACTGGGTCTGGCGTAACACAAGAGCTGAGTATGCAGAAAAGCACCTCATGCCCACTGTGAAATACGGCGGGGGATCAGTGATGCTGTGGGCCTGTTTCTCTTCTAAAGGCCCTGGGAACCTTGTTAGGGTGCATGGCATCATGAATGCTCTAAAATACCAGGCCATTTTAAAACAAAATCTGGTGGCTTCTGCCCGAAAGCTGAAGATGGGTCGTCACTGGGTCTTTCAGCAAGATAATGACCCTAAACATGTGGCCAAATCTACACAGAAATGGTTCACCGCACACAGAATCAAGCTCCTCCCATGGCCATCTCAGTCCCCAGACCTCAACCCCATTGAAAACCTGTGGGGTGAGCTGAAGAGGAGAGTGCAGAGGAGAGGACCCAGGTCGTTGGATGATTTAGAGAGAATGTGCAAAGAGGAATGGTCAAAGATCCCTCTTTCTGTATTCTCCCATCTTGTGAAACATTACAGGAGAAGATTAGGTGCTGTTTTGTTTGGCAAAAGGGGGTTGTACAAAGTATTAACATCAGGGGTGCTAATAATTGTGGCACACATGATTTGATGTTAAATAATTATTTCTTAATGTGGGATTTTTTTCCTACTGAATAAATTCACTTGAGTTAAAGGTTGTATTTTACTCTTTTTTTCCATCGTGGTCCTATATTATTTTGAACAAAACTCAATTCATGAGAAGCTAAAGAACACATCTTAACCAGGGGTGCCAATAATTATGGAGGGCACTGTATTTGCTATTTTTTTGTGTGTGTGGTAATAACTGTGACCTGCAGCATCTGCCTGGAGGCATAAAAATATTGTCTGTGCATACAAATAAAATATAAAGGACTGTTGATTGGTAAAAAATTTATAATCTTATTAGCTGTGAATAATCACTATTAATTGCAGTTTTGTTCTTTTAACAATGGATCATTAAATCTAAAATAAAGTTGCTGTAGTATTGTTAAGTAGACGCTAGATGGTTTCTGTGGTAGCTCAGGTGGTTGCTATGGTGTTGCTAGATGGTTTCTGTGGTAGCCCTGGTGGTTGCTGTGGTGTTGCTAACTGGATGCTAGATTATTTCTGTGGCAGCCCTAATGGTTGCTATGGTGTTGCTAAATAGATGCTAGGTGCTACATGCTGGTGGATGCTTGGTGCTAGATTGTGACTACACTGTGTGATTGCTGTGATATTTTAAGCAGTTAAAAGGCTGGTAGGCGGTTGCTGTGGTTTTCCGGGTGGCTGCTGTGTGGCTCAGATGTAGCTGTGGGATGTGGAGGAAATCTATATTCACTTCATATGTCAATTTGATAAAAGTAATCTACCTTCTGAATTTATGAGAATAAGCTAGTTAAATGCTGCTGAAAAATGCTAATTATTTTGATATTGCTATGTACTCTTGTTTTGAGCTTCTGAAACCTGATTGGTCAAACCAGTAAGCATCATGCTACGTTTGATTAATCTGATAGAGCCGTGTGATAGAGCAACATAAAGCTGGTGTTCTGCAAAATCAAGTTTTATTATTATTTATACAGTATCTCCAAACTGAAGGCTAAGTTCTGTATGACAGAAGATATCAGGGACAGGTTGTGAAGTGAGCTTCTCAAAAAGACAACATTCCAAGAAGATCAAAGTAAAACACCAAATGAGATGATGACAGAATAAGTGGTTTGGCAATGGCACAGAAGATCTGGCAATTTCTTCATGGGTGCAACCTCAGCACAAAATCAGCTCTGCAGCCCCTCCCACAAATACATGTTCCTTAGGAAATTGGCTCCATTTAAAAGAGAAATGAACAGACATTTCCTTACTTTTTCTGCTGTGTTCTATATCTGACTCTATAAACAGGGTTTCTGAAGAACGGAAAGGTAATGACTTGTATGGTTAGGGTGATGGAGTGAGTTAGAGACTAAAAGAATATAAGTGGGAAAGAGTGATAGAGAGCGAGAGTGGACAAGCGAGAGAGTGAGCTTTCTTCAGTCGCCCTTCCTCTTCAGTTCCCCCTATTATTTCCTCTCTGGCTCCAAAACTGTCTGAGACTTTACTTCCTGAGAGAGAGAGAGAGAGAGAGACTGAGAGACAAAGGGGGAGTCAGAGTAAGTTAGAGAGAGACAGAGAATCAAAATGAGTATGTAAGAGAGAGAGAGAGAGAGAGAGAGAGAGAGAGAGAGAGAGAAATATGTAAAAAATGAGAGACAGTGGGTAACACACCTTAAAATAAGACCCCCTACAATTTTGGGGACCCCCACCCCACAAAAAGTGATTCTTATTGTTATATAATTATAATTATTATAGTTAAGTAAAGTAATTATTATAATAATCATCAGTCAAGCTAATAAAGCCACATTGAATTGAGACAGAGAGAGAGACTGAGAGAGAGACTGAAAAAAGAGCGAGAGAGACTGAGAGAGACTGAGAAAAAGAACGAGAGAGTAAAAAAAGAGTAAGAGAGACTGAAAGAGAGACTGAGAGAGAGACCTAGAGAGCCTGATATAGAGACTGAAAAAAGAGTGAGAGAGACTGAGAAAAAGAACAAGAGACTGAAAGAGAGAGTAAGAAAAAGAGCGAGAGAGACTGAGCGAGACAGAGAGACTGAGAGAGAGAGACCTTGAGTGACTGAGAGAGACTCAGATAGAGACTGAAAATAAGAGCGAGAGAGACTGAGAGAGAAAGACTGAAAAAAGAGTGAGAGAGACTGAGAGAGAAAGACTGAGAAAAAGAACGAAAGAGACAGAGAGAGAGGTAGAAAGAGAGACAGAATGAGTGAGAGAGAGAGAGAGAGAGAGAGAGGTAGAAAGAAAGATAGCGAGAGAGAGAGAGAGAGAGAGAGAGAGAGAGAGAAAGAGGGGTAGAGTGAGAGTCAAAGTGAGTAAGAAGTTACAGATACGGGTAGAAAGGGATAGAAATAAAGGTAGAGAGAAGGACTAAGAGAGAGGTAGAGACAGAGTGAGTGAGTCAAAGAGAGACTGAGAGAGAGAGTTACATTTGTGTTCTGTTACATTTCTATTCTCTGCTGTTTCTCAGTCTGAGGTCTCGGCGCTGGTTTGACCTCCAGTCGCCCTCAGCGCTCTCTAAGGGAAGCTATAAACACTTAGGAACGATGGAAGCATTTCCTCGAAGGCTCTGTTGTTGTGGATGGGTGTAGAGCTGGCCGGCGTCCAACCATACAAATATTCACAACAAGTGATCGGGAGGGGCTTTAATAACCACCTCACAAACAGAGCAGCCCCCTCTCACGGGGATACACACAGGTCACTGTGCACTATTAGACAGATCTGAATATCATAAACATGCACGTGTTTACAGCGACCCGCAGTCACATGTGATAGATGTGATAGACCTGTAGTACATTTAATTATTTGGAGTCGTATGTGTTTACACTGGAGATATAAAGCTATTATTAAGGAAGTTTTAGGGTTTTTTCAATTAAGACTGTTGAGCAATTTCTTCACCTTAATCTTCCTTGAAGGTTCTTTAAAGCACCTTAAACTTTCTTAAAGGTTCCACAAACCACTCTAATTTTATACTGCTGTAGAATTGAAGTGAATTATGCAAAATACTGGAAAAAGGAATATGTAGAATTGTATTTGTATTGAATTATATTATACTATGTCAAATAATTAAACAATAAGTTCCAAAAAATACACCTTAATGTTTACTTAAAGGTCCCTCAAACCATCTTAAAGTTATTTAAAGAATAATTTTTGACTTAGTGACGGTAGAATTTCACATTTTATATAATTTTTATTTAATAATGCATTGCTAGTTGGTTGATGTGGTGTCCCAGGTGGTTGCTATGGTGTTGTTAAGTGGATGCTAGATGGTTTCAGTCATAGTTTAGGTGGATGCTATGGTGTTACTAAGTGGATGCATGATTATTTCTGTGGTAGCCCAGGTGGTGGCTATATTGTTACTAAGTGGACGCTAGATGGTTTCTGTCATAGTTCAGGTGGTTGCTATGGTGTTACTAAGTGGATGCACAATTATTTCTGTGGTAGCCTAGGTGGTGGCTATATTGTTACTAAGTGGACACTAAATGGTTTCTGTCATTGTCTAGGTGGTTGCTATGGTGTTACTAAGTGGATGCACAATTATTTGTGTGGTAGCCCAGGTGGTTGCTCTGGTGTTGTTAAGTGGATGTTAGATGGTTTCTGTCATAGTTCAGGTGGTTGCTTTGGTGTTACTAGTACAATTCTTTCTGTGGTAGCCCAGGTGGTTGCTCTGGTGTTGTTAAGTGGATGCTAGACGGTTTCTGTGGTAGCCCATGTGGTTGCTCTGGTGTTGTTAAGTGGATGCACACTTATTTCTGTGGTAGCCCAGGTGGTTGCCATATTGTTACTAAGTGGACACTAGATGGTTTCTGTCGTAGTCCAGGTGGTTGCTCTGGTGTTACTAAGTGGATGCACAATAATTTATGTGGTAGCCCAGGTGGTTGCTATGGTGTTGTTAAGTGGATGCCAGACGGTTTCTGTTGTAGTTCAGGTGGTTGCTCTGGTGTTACTAAGTGGATGCACAATTATTTCTGTGGTAGCCCAGGTGGATGCTATGGTGTTGTTAAGTGGATGCTAGATGGTTTCTGTCGTAGTTCATGGGGTTGCTATGGTGTTACTAAGTGGATGCACAAATATTTCTGTGGAAGCCCAGGTGGTTGCCATATTGTTACTAAGTGGACACTAGATGGTTTCTGTCGTAGTTTAGGTGGTTGCTATGGTGTTTTTAAGTGGATGCACAATTATTTCTGTGGTAGCCCAGGTGGTTGCTCTGGTGTTGTTAAGTGGATGCTAGACAGTTTCTGTCATAGTCCACGGCGTTGCTATGGTGTTACTAAGTGGATGCAAAGTTATTTCTGTGGTAGCCCAGGTTTTTGCTGTGGTGGCTAGATGGGTGGGTTCTAGATTGTGTGATTGCCATGGTATTTCAGGCAGTTGTTCAGTGGCTGCTAGGCAGTTCCTGGGCTTTTCCAGGTGGTTGCTGTGGTGTGTAGAACACTGACTTGTAGAATCTACAGCAGTATGTCTGTAGAGTTTTTATTAAACGTTGAATGCTGAATGTTATATATTTCTGTGATTAATATTTTGCGTTTGTGTGTTTCTACAGAGAATGATCTGCTGATCGAGAGGGATGTGTATCGTGGGGAGATGAACCCCGGAGATGAGTGGCAGGTGATCCAGCACACCGGCTCAACAGCCAGCTTCCAGTACAGCGTACGCATTCGCTGCGAGCGGCATTACTACGGCAACAAGTGCAACAAGAAATGCCGCCCACGGGACGACTACTTCGGACACTACGAGTGCGACCACCTCGGCAACCAGCAGTGCTTGGAGGGCTGGACTGGACCTGAATGCAAGACAGGTGTGTGTCATACATGTCAGGGTTAGTGCTGTGCTGAGAACAGCTCATCACCCAGATAATGCCTTTAAAATGTTGACCCTGCAGTGCGGTGCTGGTCAGTGTTGAATATGCAAATTAGGATCAGTGAATTGTTAGCCATTTTTATTTCCCATTATATATCTACTTTTATAGACAGATTATATCTGTCCAGTATCATTTATTTTACTTTAATCCTGAATATAAAGTCATATGAAAAAGTTTGGGCACCCCTATTAATCTTAATCATTTTTATTTTTTAATATTTGGGTGTTTGCAACAGCCATTTCAGTTTGTTATATCTAATAACTGATGGACACAGTAATATTTCAGGATTGAAATGAGGTTTATTGTACTAACAGAAAATGTGCAATATGCATTAAACCAAAATTTGACCGGTGCAAAAGTATGGGCACCCTTATCATTTTATTGATTTGAATACTCCTAACTACTTTTTACTGACTTACTGAAGCACAGAATTGGTTTGGTAACCTCATTGAGCTTTGAACTTCATAGCCAGGTGTATCCAATCAGGAGAAAAGGTATTTAAGGTGGCCAATTGCAAGTTGTTCTCCTATTTGAATCTCCTCTGAAGAGTGGCATCATGGGCTCATCAAAACAACTCTCAAATGATCTAAAAACAAAGATTGTTCAACATAGTTGTTCAGGGGAAGAATACAAAAAGTTGTCTCAGAGATTGAACCTGTCAGTTTCCACTGTGAGGAACATAGTAAGAAAATGGAAGACCACAGGGACAGTTCTTGTTAAGCCCAGAAGTGGCAGGCCAAGAAAAACATCAGAAAGGCAGAGAAGAAGAATGGTGAGAACAGTCAAGGATAATCCACAGACCACCTCCACAGAGCTGCAGCATCATCTTGCTGCAGATGGTGTCACTGTGCATCGGTCAACAATACAGCGCACTTTGCACAAGGAGAAGCTGTATGGGAGAGTGACGCGATTCTTAATTGTTTTCATGTCAAATAAAGACATGAAAACATTGAATGAAAAGGTGTGTCTCCATTTTTGTCTTTTAGTGTATATGGTGTGATGTGTTTCTGTGTTTTTGTGCTTAATTTAATGGGTCTAAAACACATTTTATTGATCTTAAGCTTCTCTCTCTCTCTCTCTCTCTCTCTCTGTGTTGCAGCTCTCTGTAAGCAGGGCTGCAGTGAGCTGCACGGAACCTGTGCTGTTCCAGGAGAATGCACGTAAGTGTAGAAACCTAAAACACAGCGATTCTTCTCTCTTTTACCTGTTTCTGAATTGTACCTACAGTACCTGTATTATAAGGAAGCTGTAGAGTCTCTCGCTCTTCCTCTCTTTCTTAATCCTTCCCTTATTCCCTCGTTCACACTCACTTATCCTTTAGAGCTAAATACAGCAGTGAGGGCTAGTTACAGCTTGTTGTTTTTTGTAGGTTTGTGGGGATGTCTGTGTGTGTGTGCTTGTGTGTGTGTGTGTGTGTTTGTGAGATGCCTTCGCTCAGATACAGACCTGTGGAAGGAGGGTTGGCCTCCACTGAGCCTCTCAGCTCAAATAAAATAATCCCCACAATAACATGATTCATTTTCTCTACCTCATTTTCTGCGTCAGTTATTCCACTTTTCCACCTCTTCTTCTTCTTTTGCTGTGAATGAGCCACTAATGACCTGCTGTATTGTTTGGAAGGAGAGGTAATCGAGCTGGTATTTGGCTTTTTAACTCCGCTGTAATGTGTTTACTCTGGAAGATTAATGCTGTCAAGTGTTTTTCTGTGGTTGGAGAATTTATAGACAGAAATTACACACAAGAATTGCACACAGAAGGAATTAAACGGCAGGGATAAAAACTTGGTGGATAATCAAGCACCAGTGACATGAACAGTCTAGAAGAAAAAAAGCCCTATCCGGACAGGATTAATGTCTCAGGGGGACATCTGTAAAAATATTTCACACTTCTACTCAGTGATAAAACTCTTGCATCCGGACTGCAACTGAAAAAAAAAAAAAAACAGAAAAAGAAGGAACACTGAGTTTTTAGGCTTTCTCGTTCACGTGACATCGCGTTCAGTAGCTCCTCCATTTCCACGCGCTGTTGTGTTTTTACGTGGATCTCCGCGGAAACGCGCGCACAAAGTGTGTAATAGTAATTAGTACATCATGTGATGTAATTAGTGTAATTAGTACATCGTGTGATCATGTGACTGTACACCATTGTGCTCAATAAAACATCTCCAAAGCTCTCCTCATGGGCTTCCAGGAAAAATCTATACCATACCATATATCTATTTACTTTACAGGGGTTGGACAATGAAACGAAAACACCTGGTTTTAGTTACAATAATTTATTGTTCTGACAGACAGTTCTGGTGGAAACAGGAGAGTTGAGGTGCACATTGAATTCTGCCATGATTTAAGCAGCCGTGTTTTTATGTTTTTTGGATACAATCCGGGTTAGCACCCGAACATCCCTTTCAGACAGCTTCCTCTTACAGCGTCCACAGTTAATCCTGTTGGATGTGGTTCGTCCTTTTTGGTGGTATGCTGACATTACCCTGGATACCGTGGCTCTTGATACATCACAAAGACTTGCTGTCTTGGTCACAGATGCTCCAGCAAGACGTGCACCAACAATTTGTCCTCTTTTGAGGACAAATTATGTCACCCATAATTGTTGAGTGCATTGCAATATTTTGAGCAAAACTGTGCTCTTACCCTGCTAATTGAACCTTCACACTCTGCTCTTACTGGTGCAATAATGCATAAATGCATAATAATGAAGATTGGCCACCAAGCTGCTCCAATTTAGCCATGAAACCTCCCACACTAAAATGACAGGTGTTTCAGTTTCATTGTCCAACCCCTTTATATTTTACTATATATCTCCTATATTGCCTGCATCTGTTAATAATGTTACCTGAGGTTTCTACAGTAATTTTTTTTATTCTATTTTCTTATTGATTAGTAAATTTTACATTTTAAATAAATAGATACAGTGCTTGGGTGCCTAAGTTTTATATACAGTTTTATATGATATAATCTAAATAGTCTAATATTGCGATATCGCATGTTTATCACATCGCCCACCCTGAGACTGGTGCAGTTGTGTGTCAGAGCTTTCCGTGAGTCAGAGGTGTGTGTGTTGGTGTGTGTGTGTGTGTTTTTGCCAGGGCTGAGCATACCGTGATATGGGGTTGTCTGTTGCTGTTGTCTATCAGAGGGTGTGGTTAGACAGTAGACCAGTAGTAAGGGAGTGCGTGTACGCATGTGTGTGTATGCATGTATGTGTGTGTGTGTGTGTGTGTGTGTGTGTGTGTGTGTGTGTGTGTGTGTGTGTGTGTGTGTGTGTGTGTGTGTGAGTGTGAGACAGACACACACTCGGGCTGTACATTACGGAGAGTGTAGGGGCTTTAAATAGTTCTGAATGAATTGTGGAGACAGCTGGAACAAGGTTGCCAGTGACACAGAAATAACACCACATCACACTAAACCAACTGATTAGCTAATCCTACACCAGCAGTGTGTGTGTGTGTGTGAGAGAGAGAGAGAAAGAAAGAGAGAGAGAGAGTGTCTTGAGCATGTGTGTGTTTGTGTGTTTGACAGTATTTATTCAGATGTCAGTGGGGGTCTGTTCAGGGTGGTGCGTCCGTGTCGTGATTGATACCAAAGGTTTAGATCTTTTCTTCAGTCTTTCAGCTTAAACGCATTTCTGTCATTTTGTGCACATAGTTGTGAAAGCATGCAGACTGGTATGCGCCGTGATTCACATGTGCTGTAAGGTCACTGGCGGTTTCCATGACCTGCAGAAACAGCAGCTGGTGGTGTAGAGTGTAAAGTGTAGAGCTAAAACAGTTTACATTAAGTTATATAGCATACAGTTGTTTTATTCTATAAACTACAGACAACATTTCTCCCAAATTCCAAATAAAATATCGTCATTTAGAGCATTTATTTGCAAAAATTGAGAAATGGCTGAAGTAACAAAAAACATGCATGCATGATCTTTTAGACCTCAAATAATGCAAAACAAACAAGTTCAGAATCACAGTTTTTATGCATCTCCTCCACTAGCCTTACACACTGCTTTTGGATAACTTTATGCCTACACTCCTGATGCAAAAATTCAAGCAGTTCAGTTTGGTTTGATGGCTTGTGATCATCCATCTTCCTCTTTATTATATTCCAGAGTTTTTTTGTTTTTTTTTCATTTGGTAAAATTAAAGAAACTCTTAATTTTAAGTGGTCTCCTATTTTTTCAGAGCTGTATATTTGTCTTAGTAGTGCAATTCTAATTATGAATTTATTTCAGCAGTGCTATGCTACTCACAATATAAACAGGTGGATCTCTAAAAGTTCATTGGAAAAATAATTGAAAATGTACTTTATTTCAGTAATTCAATTTAAAATGTGAAACTCATATATTATATAGATGTATTAAACACAGAGTGTTCAATTTTAAGTGTTTATTTCTTTAATTGATAATTAAATTTTTGAGTGAAATTAAAAACACAAAAGTCAGCATCTCAGAAAATTAGAACAGAATTAAATAAGACCAATTGGTACTTTTGGCAGTGTGGGTAGTGTGCCAAGTCCTGCTGGAAAATGAAATCCACATCTACATAAAAGTTGTCAGCAGAGGGAAGCATGAAGTGCTGTAAGATTTTGTGGGAAAACAAAACTACACTGACTTTAGACTTGATAATAAAACACAGTGGATCAACACCAGCAGATGACATATCTCTCCAAACCATCACTGATCATCAGTACATTTTACATTTCATTTGTAAATCAGGGGAGCAGAGTCTGGAGGAAGAGTGGAGAGACACACAGTCCAAACTGCTTGAGGTCTAGTGTGAAGTTTCCACCAATCAGTGATGGTTTGGAGAGACATGTCATCTGCTGGTGTTGATCCACTGTGTTTTATTATCAAGTCCAAAATCAGTGCAGTTTTGTTTTCCCACAAAATCTTACAGCACTTCATCATTGTTATCAGAAGGATGATGACTAGGGGTGTGCCTTATCATATCATACGCAATAATTTCAATTTGACAAAAAAAAAAAAAATCAATATCATGGTATTGTGGTATTTGTTACCCTATTATTATTTTATACAAAATCAGGGTCTTGGTAAAGTAATGTTTTATGGAATAGACAAATGATTATAGATTTTTTTTCTACTGTATGAAACTATTATTTAATCATATCACCAAGAAATTACTTATCCAAATCATTACTGCAAAAGTACCCTGAAATATCATGATTTTTTTTTAGGGCTGTATCGCCCAGCCCTTGTGATAACAGACAGGATTTCTTCTATTTGTTCAGGTTATTAGTATGTTACAGTTGTGGAATTTATTGTAGGATTGTCTCACAATATGATGTGTGTGTGTGTGTGTGTGTGTGTGTGCTGAAGCAGTTTCCCCTAGAGCTTGGATAGCATGTGTGGTGTACATGGCCTTTGACCCTCAGTCTGAAGTGGAATGCTGATCTGTCTGTGGCTGTGTGTGCGTGTGTGTGTGTGTGTGTGTGTGTGTGTGTGTGTGTGTGTGTGTGTTTGTGTGTGGAGTGATGGCTCAACTGCAGATGGATGAAGATGAAGCTCTGCTGTGTTTAGTAGACACTCACTAGAGTGAATTTTGTACTTTCTGAGGGATCTGACAGATTTGCCAAAAGAATAAGTTTTTTTTTTGGTTTATTGTATTAAATTATTCTTTAAAGAATAATGAAGGCAATTTTTTGTCTATCCACTGCTGTTCAGCCATGCCAGTTTACTATGAGTTTATTGACATTATTGATACTTGTGGCCTGATTTGACCATTCACATTTGTGTCGCATGTTGGTTGATCGGATACATATCCGATTTAGGACCACATATGGAATTGACTCAAATTTGATTTGAAAAAAAAAAAATGTATTTAGCACATTCATACAGCCAGGAAAAAATCAGATCTGAGCCACATTGAGCAAAAAAAAGTCAGATTTGAGTCACTTCAGCCTGGTAATGTAACGTAGTCTTAGTTTTAAGCTGTGTCAGTTGTATGTTCTAATCTGTTCACTTTATAGTAATTTCTTTCTTCATTTAGTTTTTAGAAGTATTTAAAATATATTTTTTTACTTACATGAAATCAAAGAGAACACTATATACAAATCTGTTTTATGCACCTGACCATAACTTTCAAAAGTAGAATTATCTCAAGCTGCCGGCGCTCAGAGGGAGCAAAATTGGCCCTGCTCCCTCCGGGTGGGTAGATGGCGCTCTCTCCTCCCTACATCACTCCTAGGGTGATGTTCGCAGCACAGGCTGCGTCTGTGAGCTGATGTATCAGAACCGAGTCGCTGCGCTTTCCTCCAAGAGCGCTGTGATGCTACTCGGCGATGCTGCATCAGCAGCAGCTCGAAAAGAAGCGGTGGCTGACTTCACATGTATCGGAGGAGGCATGTGCTAGTCTTCACCTTCCTGGTGTTTTGGGGCATCACTAGTGATAGGGGGAGTCCTAGTGAGTGGGTTGGGTAATTGGCTGTGCTAAATTAGGGAGAAAATGGGAAAAATTTGAAACAAAATTATGTAAAAAAAAAAAGGTAGAGTTATTGTGCAAAGCAGTTGATATTTTAACAAAAAAATTAAAATCAATGAAATGAATATAAAATTTAGGCATAATAACTAAAGGTTTTAGTGTGATTCAAGTCTTAAGTCAATTTAACTTAAGTCAAATGGTGTGTCCTTCATTCCAGGTGTCATTACGGGTGGCAGGGTCCTCTGTGTGACGAGTGCCTGACGCATCCAGGGTGTGTTCACGGCACCTGTGTGAATAAATGGGAGTGCATCTGTGAGAAGAACTGGGGCGGACTGATGTGTGATCAAGGTGATCAGCAGCTCACACCTACTGTCTCTGTGTGACGTGATCTGATCTGATCTGATGTTTACTGCTGTAATGTAGCTTTAGCTCTTCAGCTAATATGTAAAACTTTATATTGTTGCACAGAAATGTCATTTATAAATTGCTTTTATAATTTTTTTCTTGCATTTTATTTTACTATTATTTTTTTTTATGATTTTCACAGACCTGAATTACTGTGGGAGCCACCGGCCGTGTGTGAACGGAGGGACGTGCTTGAACACGGAGCCCAATAAGTACCAGTGCGTTTGCCCTGAGGGTTACTCTGGCAAAAACTGTGAGATAGGTGAGAGATCTTTTATAACTTCATCAGAATTCAAAAACATCAGTGGTGTCAATTGATTAAAAAATGTAATCAGATTAATCACGACAATATTCTGTGATTAACTGCGATTAATCGCAAGTTTTTACTGTGGATAGTTGAATGTAAAAAAAATAATGAATGTAAGGAATGTAAAATACAATTATATTTATATTAGCAAATTATTTTGCAGAAAATGCTTCACAAAAAAGCACTGAAAAAAACAAATTATGAATAATGAAGAGGAATATTTTTTACCGAACAATATTGTGCTTTGTTGGTGTGTCTAATAGGATGTTTAGCTGTATCAAAAAAATAAATATATATATATATATATATATATATATATATATATATATATATATATATATATATATATATTAAAAATATATATATATATATAAATTTAAATACGTTTACTTCTATTTACTTTTAATGAATGCAATTGTAATTAATTAAGAAAAAAATAACAATAAAATGATTTTTTTTGTTGTTGTTTCAACCAAATCAAAGCTAATGTCTATCCTCCTAAGACCCATCCTTTTGCTTGCTTTTTAATTTAGGATTAGTATGACGACAAGTATAAAATCTAACCTTTGTCTTTGTACAGGAAGTTGTTTTCCAAACAACAATGTTCTCATATAGCGACAGTAGTTTATTACACATTTATATTCTTGCCATTTGGGACCAGAAGGACCACATTAGTCTAGACTAGTTTCAAACATGAATTCTTAAATGGCCCACGTTTCTGTCTGGACTGACTGTAGAAACTTTTGACTGGGATTCCCACCATCTCAAATTTCCAATCATTTGAGTGTAAAGTTGTCATGTGACCATTAGACGGTACAGACAATATCTGCATATGAGGCCAAAGGGTCAACATTTAAAAAAAACATTAAAAGTATCATGGTGCAGAAAAGCAGAAATGTAACGTCCCCATACGAGGACGCAGGGTCTCAAGAGGGTATAGGAACTAAAGTGTTACAATTGATTCTAATTATATGCGATGGTAATATTTTTTTAGAAAAATTAATTTTAGGCATAATTTATATTTAATAAATAATTTCTGATGTACAGAACCATTGAATTGTGATTTATCTCTATGGTTTAATTTGTTAATAGCATTGTGTGTATGAATATATATGCCTGTAATTGTGTGTGTTGATGTTGTGTGCAGTGGAACACGCATGCATGTCCAACCCGTGTGCCAACGGTGGAACGTGCCACGAGATAGCGTCGAGATTCGAGTGTCTCTGTCCCCCGGGCTGGTCAGGACCTACCTGTGCTAAAGGTCAGAACTGTAACACACCTTTACTAACTTGAGTTATTAAGAAGATTTATTGTTGTTTTAACCATTTACACATTTACACAGTACTCTTATATACACCATGTACACAAAGTTATTGGTACACCTGTTCATTCATTGCTCTTTTTTTGGCATCAAGGGAATTTAAAAATATTTGATCCTGCTTTTGTTGAGGTCTCTACTGTCCAGGAAAGACTTTCTACTGGATTTCGTAGCTATGAGGATTTGATTGCAAAAGTGAGAAAGAGAGACAGATAGACAGACGGTGCAAGCAAAAGAGAGACAGAGAGACAGTGCAAGCAAAAGAGAGAGACAGAGAGACAGACAGACAGTGCAAGCAAAAGGGAGAGACAGACAGACAGTGCAAGCAAAAGAGAGAGACAGAGAGACAGACAGACAGTGCAAGCAAAAGAGAGAGACAGAGAGACAGACAGACAGTACAAGCAAAAGAGAGAGACAGAGAGACAGACAGACAGTGCAAGCAAAAGGGAGAGACAGACAGACAGTGCAAGCAAAAGAGAGAGACAGAGAGACAGACAGACAGTGCAAGCAAAAGAGAGAGACAGAGAGACAGACAGACAGCGCTAGCAAAAGAGAGAGACAGAGAGACAGACAGATGGTGCAAGCAAAAGAGAGAGACAGAGAGACAGACAGACAGTGCAAGCAAAAGAGAGAGACAGAGAGACAGACAGACAGTGCAAGCAAAAGAGAGAGGCAGATAAACCTAAATTTAAAGGAAAACATAAAGGAAACCTAAATTTCCTTCGGGATAAATAAAGTATCTATCTATCTATCTATCTATCTATCTATCTATCTATCTATCTATCTATCTATCTATCTATCAGACAGACAGTCCAAGCTAAAGAGAGAGACAGAGAGACAGATAGACAGACAGTGCTAGCAAAAGAGAGACAGAGAGACAGACAGACAGTGCAAGCGAAAGAGAGAGACAGAGAGACAGACAGACAGTGCAAGCAAAAGAGAGAGACAGACAGACAGTGCTAGCAAAAGAGAGACAGAGAGACAGACAGACAGTGCAAGCGAAAGAGAGAGACAGAGAGACAGACAGACAGTGCAAGCAAAAGAGAGAGACAGAGAGACAGACAGACAGTGCAAGCAAAAGAGAGAGACAGACAGACAGTGCTAGCAAAAGAGAGACAGAGAGACAGACAGACAGACAGTCCAAGCGAAAGAGAGAGACAGAGAGACAGACAGACAGTGCAAGCAAAAGAGAGAGACAGAGAGACAGACAGACAGTGCAAGCAAAAGGGAGAGACAGACAGACAGTGCAAGCAAAAGAGAGAGACAGATAAACAGACAGACAGTCCAAGCAAAAGAGAGAGACAGAGAGACAGACAGACAGCGCAAGCAAAAGAGAGAGACAGACAGACAGACGGCACGTGCGAAAGAGACAGACAGACGGCGCGAGCGAAAGAGACAGACAAAGAGAGAGACAGAGTGACAGACAGACGCAGTACAAAGGAAAAGTGGTTCATTAGTAAATTCTGTGTAATGATCTACTTTCTAAGATATTAAATTTTTTTGCTTATCAGAGACAAATTTCAGAACAACAAAAAAAACAACAAAAAAATGCTTTTTGCTTTTTTTTTGGTGTACTAATTTCTCAGAGAGAGAGAGAGAGACAGACAGGTGGTGCAAGTGAAAGAGAGAGAGACAGACATACAGACGATGCGAGTAAAAGAGAAAGACAAAGAGACAGATAGATGGCGCGAGCGAAAGAGAGAGACAGAGACAGACAGGCGGCACGAGCGAAAGAAAGAGACAGATAGACAGACAGTGCAATCAAAAGAGAGAGACAGAGAGACAGACAGACGGTGCAAGCGGAAGAGAGAGGCAGGTAGACAGACAAACAGTACAAGTGAAAGAAAGAGACAGACAGACAACACGAGCGAAATTGAATATTACATGTTTTTGCTTATCAGAGACAAATTTCAGAACAACAAAAAGAAACAATAAAAAACTGCTTTTTGCTTTTATTTTTAGGCGTACTAATATCTCAGAGAGAGAGAGAGACAGACAGACAGACGGCGCAAGTGAAAGAGAGAGAGACAGACATACAGACGATGCGAGTAAAAGAGCAAGACAGAGAGACAGATAGATGGCACGAGCAAAAGAGAGAGACAGAGACAGACAGGCGGCACGAGCGAAAGAGAGAGAGAGAGACAGATAGACAGTGCAAGCAAAATAGAGAGACAGACAGACATACATACGGCTTGAGTGAAAGAGAGAGACAGACAGACAGACGACACAAGCGAAAGAGACAGACAGACGCAGCACAAAGGGAAAGTGGTTCATTAGTAAATTGTGTGTAATGATCTACTTTCTAAGTTATTACATTTTTTAGCTTATCAGAGACAAATTTCAGAACAACAAAAAAACAACAACAAAAAAACGCTTTTTGCTTTTTTATTTTTAGGGGTACTGGGACTAATTTTAGGGGTGTTTGAGAGGGCAAGCGACGACCCTGGGATGTAGTGATTTTCTTTCATTTCTCATTTTCTCCACCCTGTGTGTTCCTCTCAGATAAAGACGAGTGCATGTCGGCTCCCTGCGCTCACGGAGGAACCTGCATCGACCTGGAGAACGCCTTTGACTGCGTGTGTCCCGCGCAGTGGACGGGGAAGACCTGTCAGATAGGTAGGACAGACTGGTGTCGATGTGTCTCGTCATTTGGTGGTTCTTGGATGGAGTGTAGCGTGTACAGAAAGGAGGTTTAATGCGTGAGACGTAGAGCGTGACTAAATGGGGGCGACTCCTCTCAGATATCAGCCTCCCAGTCTCTGAGTGTGCAGATTGCATGTTTAATTTAATGAGGTGTGTAACTGAATGTTGTTGTGTTTAAATCTTGCACCCAGCAATTGCTGTGGAAGTGTGTGTGTTGCCTTGCAGTGTGTGTGTTTGTGTGTGTGTGTTATTGCATGTTTGAGTTCCAGACTGCATGTCTGTTGCAGAAAGCTGTACATTATCAGTAACTCTAGCCCAGCCATTTGAGTAAAGCTAAATATATCTCCAGCCTTGGCAACTGCCAGCCGGGGGGCTAAATTTACCCTCACAGGGGGCTATCTTTGGTGGAGGGGGAGATAGAGAGGGGTAGAGTGAGTGAGGGAAGGGGGGGTTGGTATTTTACTCCAGCATTCATGTTCAGTTCAGTACGAGGGGCTGCCTAATAACCTGTAAACAAGACCACTGGAGCACAGTTGAAGGGGAACAGAGGGGACCACTCCAGTGTCCCGTGTCCAGTGTCCTGTTACCTATACAGACAGAGCAGGACAACCTGCAGGACTACCTCCAGGGCACAGTTTTCCATATACAGACAGATAGAGCCTGAGCACTCGCCCTGCTATAAACAGCTTAATGCTCTCTGATAATAAAGTGTATTATTCATCTCATCATTATTATTTCGGTACCACTTTAAAATAAGACTACCTTTATAAAGGGTTTATAAACGGTTTACAATTAGTTTATTAATGGTTAATAATTAGGTTTTAAAGGCTTTAAAAATAAAAATCATTAATAATCAGTTATAACACAGAGGTAGAAAGGGCAACAATATAGATGGCTGTGGGTTCACTATTTGGCAAACAACAGGTGATTGTTACCCTTTCTACGTATGTGTTATAACTGATTATTAATGATTTTTAAGGCATTTACAGCCTAATTAGTAACCATTTATAAACTAATTGTAATTAACCATTTATATACCCGTTATAAAGGTAGTCTTATTTTAAAGTGGTATTATTATTTCTATTATTATTATTATCGTCATTATTAAATGAAAAAAAAAAAAACCTGCAAAAATGTATTTGAGTAAATTTTAGGAGTGGGAATTGCAGGGCATGTCACGATGCGATATTATCATGATACATTGTCCACAATAAGGATGATATCATGATACTCTGCGATACTTTGCTGCATCTGTGTAACTAAATAGAATAAAATACTGCTAAATAAGCAAATTCCAGGAATTATTGGTGTCAGTTTAAAAGCAGCAACTTAAGTAACTAATAAGTCCAATTGGAGTGCAATTCTTAGGGACTATAGAGCTTCTAAGCTTTAATTAAAAATGTCAATATTCGATGCCATGTATCGAAAATGCTTCGCAAACAAAAACAATACAAAATATCATGCTATTGATATTTTGTCACATCCCTAGTTAATGTCTAAAACATACAGAAGAAAAAAGGTATTAACTACAATGGAAGTCAATGTAAACATATTTAATTTCAAAACATTTTGGAACCAAATCATAATTGGTTCATTCATTATGAAATTTACAAGACACAATGTAAAGGACAGTCTGGCAGATTCACATTATCTCAAAAATAAAATAAAAAAAACAATAAGATAATTAAAACATATATATTATAAAATGAAGAGAATTAAGATATTTTATTTTCTTTATTATGGTTATTATTATGGATGTTATTGATAGTTTTTAATAATCAATAAATTAACATTAGAATAATGAACTAATCTGAAATAGAAGCACTACATTAGTCAATTAAATATTATTATTAGATGCTACCATTATCATTTGTATTCACATTAACTCAAAAAGTAAAAAAAAAAAGACAATCAAAAATATATTAAAATCTAAAGATTTTTTATTTTATTATTTTTATTATTTTTTTGGTAAAGGTATTGTATTTATGTCATATTCTTCTACTTGGTCAGTTGCTGGTGTTATGATTCAATAATTCGAATGGGAGTTCATCTTATCAGAGAGTGAGAGAAATGAGAGGGGATGCTAGTTAGCTTTGTCTGAGGTCACGAGCAACTTTTGTATGGTTATACAGTGGTGCTTGAAAGTATGTGACCCATTTAGAATTGTCTATATTTTGTCACAAGTATGACCTAAAACATCATCAGATTTTCACAAATCCAAGTCCTCAACGTAGATAAAGAGAACCCAGTTAAATGAATAAGGGAAACATATTGTAAGTTGTCATTTATTTATTGAGGAAAATTTTCCACTGTTACATAATCTGATGATGTTTTAGGTATTTATGCAAATTTTGGCAGAAATATGGACAATTAATTCTAAAGGGTTCACAAAATTTCAATAACCACTGTAGATTAAAAACAGCCAAATCTTTAATGCTCCTTGGTGGCGGGATGTATAGCTTGTTTGTCTCTCTCTCTTTCTTTCTCTCTCTCTCACTCTCTATCTCATGCTCTCTCTCTCTCTCTGTCTCTCTCTGTCTCTCTCTCTCTCTCACAGATGTGAATGAGTGTGTGAAGAAGCCTTGTGTAAACTCTTACTCTTGTAAAAATCTGATTGGTGGATATCACTGTGCCTGCTACCCAGGCTGGACGGGACAGAGCTGTAACATCAGTCAGTACATCAGCTCAGTTACATCCTGCTCATCACTGTCTCTGTCCTTTATCACTGCGCTGTATTTACACTGAGTTGCCTGTTTATTAATTCAGGTATTATTTCAGCAGAAGGATTGCCAACATGTTGTATGGAGAGGATGTAGTGCCAAATTAAAAAGCGATTAAATGCAATCCACAAGATGCATTGCTTTTCCTCACTGACATGCAGAATATGTGCCAAAATAAAATGCACACCTATTATAACATTACATTTTAGTGCACTTAATCTCTTTATTGAAACACATAACACAAGAATTGACATTTTCAAAACTCTGAACCTCCTTAAAATGCAATCATAATAATAATCAGCTTCATTGTATTCCAGTGCGCAGCGTTACAAATGTTCAAAAGCAGATCATAATGTACAGGATTGCATTTCGTCTAGGAGCAGTCCTGTATTTGTGCCAAAACGAAATGTTATCACTGTCCAGTCAGAGCCCACAACACCAGTCTGAGACAACACTCAGAGTAAAGCCCTATCTGGACGGGATTCTGAGAAAATTCTCAAGGGGACGTCCGTGAAAAATATTTCACACTTTTACTATGGAAAAAAAACAGGAGGACCAGTGAGTTTTTTGGCTTTCTAGGTCATGTGACATCGCGTTCAGTAGCTCCTCCATTTCCACTCACTGTTGTGTTTACGTGGATCTCTGTGGAAACGTGCGCCCAAAGTTTAATTACGCTGCGTGGCAGTGGTCAAAGAGCGGACAAATTAAATTTTGTTAAACGCGAGGGGACGAAACTCAGCAATTTGTGTCCAGATGGGACTAACTTTACCGGACAACCACAGAGTTCAGCGAAAAAAAGTAGATCAGTTTGCCTGTAATTTTCTCAGAGGTCGTTCCGGACAGGAATAAAATCATAGAAGTCTCCCTTTAAAAGAGAATATTACTCCAGGACCCCTTTAGAAACTAATCCTGTCCAGATAGTAGAGAAATATGTGTAAATTAAATTCCACCGGTCATTTAGGTTTGAAAGAAAATGTTTTTTTTTTTTTTAAGAATTAAAGTGTTGTTTACTTTGGTGCCCCCCCAGCGGTGAGACCTACGGAATTACAAGAGCCCACTATTTTCGGCCACCTTACGTTCAGCTTAAAATACCCTATGTTAACTGGAAAATATATACAGTACACTTAAGCTTTTATTTTAATAATAACGACTCTTAACCTGATATTGGAGGCGGATAATGTGTGTAATAATACGTTTTTTAGAATCTATTAGAGACATGGACACGTTTCTGTACTGTGCTTGTGGGATTCCAGCAGCTTTCAGTGGTGTTTAATGACATCGCATTGGGTTTGTATTTGGTTTGTAAGCGCTGCATCATTGCTAGGTTACGTTGTAGGCTATGTAGTATGTGGTGGAGTAATACATGGAGAGTTTCAGTTACAGTGCATTACTGGCTGGTAATGTCACTCATAAAACTCCTCTCAGCCAATCACATCGCAGGGTCAGAACTAACTGTGGTATAATCTCTTTGATATCTAATCAGCTCTGGTGGTCCTTCTCCATAAACCGGCAGCTCAGTGTGGATCAGTAACAGACGCTCAGTGATTTCCTGTTAAAATCAGCAGTGTTACTCTCTGTTACTCTGTTGCTTCTCTTCTTTTTGCTCTTTCAGCTTTTTAAGCCTGTTTAGACTTTTCTTTGGCACAGAGTGAAAGTCTGAGGATTACAGTATATTACTGTAAATGTACTGACTGAATAAACGGATACTCCTAATGTGAAAACCATCAGATTTTTTTTTATGATTATTATTTAAAGAGAAGATTTAAAAGGTCTGAGATCTGTAGTCTGTCTGTACCTGTTCTGCAGGTTCTTCTCCCCGGAGAGCTCATCTCTCCTGAACATCCCTGTATCCTCTGTAGCGTCAGTAATCTATCCAACCCAGTTTTAGATTGAATACGGACAGATTCACGCTGAAAGGAGAGATTAGCGGCTTTGTTTCCTTTAACTCCTACTCTTCCTGTTCCAGTGCACTCGCGTACTAACACGCTCCTGATCCAAGCTTTAAACACGTTTGCATGTTTAGACTGACTCAGGATGGGTGGCTGCTGTGCACTGTCCTGATAATCACTGAAATGCACTGAAATGAAAAGGTGTTAAAGGAACACTCTGTGATTTTACAACATACATTTACAACATACATTTATGAAGCTCTGGAAAAAAATTAAAAACCACTTCAGTTTCTGAATCAGTTTTTCTGATTTTGCTATATATAGGTTTATGTTTGAGTAAAATGAACATTGTTGTTTTATTCTATAAACTACGGACAACATTTCTCCCAAATTTCAAAAAAGATGCAGAGCTTTCAGACCGTAATTAATGCAAAGAAAACAAGTTCATATTCATAAAGTTTTAAGAGTTCAGAAATCAATATTTGGTGGAATAACCCTGCTGGTTTTCAATCACAGTTTTCATGCATCTTGGTATCATGTTCTCCTCCACCAGTCTTACACACTGCTTTTAGATAACTTTATGCTTTACACTCATGGTACCAAAATTCAAGCAGTTCAGTTCAGCTTGGTTTGATGGCTTGTGATCATCCATCTTCCTCTTGATTATATTCCAGAGGTTTTCAATTTAATAAAATCAAAGAAAATCATATTTTTTTTCTCCAGAGACAGCGTTTGTTGATATCAGTATATATATATATATATATATATATATATATATATATATATATATATATATATATATATATATATATATATATATATATCTGGCTAATATATCAGATTAAACTGCGCCTTATCAGCAGTTTAGCTTAATCCATATTGTTTTTATGTCTTTAGTATTAATCTACAATGTAAATTGTAGCATTTTTTGTAACATATTATTGATATTATTGATATTGATATTTCAGTATCAGTCAGAGCCTGAAGCACTGAGCCGGTGACTACAGTACATGCTGGGTTTTTGAGCTTCATGTAATTTCCATATCATAACAAACAGCATCGACCTGTCATCAACTGTTAGCGAGTAATCCAGCACAGAAAACATTTAGCAACATGCTCCAAGCCTGTCGTTGTCAGCATCGTAGCTATTGAACAACTGATCATATCGCTAAGAAATATATTGTGATATAAATATATTTTGGCCATATCGATCAGCTCTATGTAGATAAAAAAATAGTGGATTAAAAATATCTTTAAAAACACAGAGTGTGACTTTAAAACCATAAGATGAAAACTAGTCTTGATTATATAATTGAAGTATTACATAATGATTCTGATTTTCTGTTACAGACATCCAGACCTGTTATGGCCAGTGTCAGAATGGAGGCACATGCAAGGTAAGCACACAGGAATGTTGTCTTATACTGTTTTTTGTTTTTTTTGACCACACATTTAACCCATAAATTAGTAAGTGTTTAAAAAGTTTGAAACAAACATAAAAAACATAACACGTATTTATTTATTTATTTATTTATTTATTTTTGAGATAGGAGTGCGCCATATTGTTGTGTGCACATTAATATTGTTATAATTTTTGGAAGTTTAAAAAAATCAATACAATTATAAGAGCAATGTTTAATTACAATCTATTGCAATCTATTTTGTGTTTGTTTAGAATAGAATAGAATAGAATAGAATAGAATAGAATAGAATAGAATAGGTTATTGTCCACAAATTCATCTTTGTTTGCTTATGGCGTCAAAGCCATTGACAACATATAACAATACAAATTCCTAATTTTCAATCAATTTGGTAAAAATAATCTGGTACCACTTTAAAATAAGACTACCTTTATAAAGGGCTTATAAATGGTTTACAATTAGTTTATTAATGGTTACTAATTAGGTTGTAAATGCCTTAAAAATCATTAATAATCAGTTATAACACATATACGTAGAAAGGGCAACAATATAGACAGCTGTGGGTTCACTATTTGGCAAACAACATGTCATTATTGCCCTTTGTATGTATGTACATGCATTTGTATGTGCATACGTATGTGCATTTACAACCTAATTATTAACCATTAATAAACTAATTGTAAACCATTTATAAACCCTTTATGAAGGTAGTCTTATTTTAAAGTGGTACCAATTATCTTTTAGAATCATCTTCTAGAATTCTGTTGTATTTATCTCACTATAAGGTACACTTAAAATCCTTTAATTTTCCCAAAAATTGTCAGTGCGCCTTACAATCCGGTGCGTCAGATTGCAACAAGCAGATTCAGTATTAGCATTAGCCTCTAACTGTGCTAAGCACTAGCTTTTTTGCTGTTCAGAGCGGAGTATTATCGGACTGTAGCCTGCGGCTAACCCCGGCTAGCGCTGCTGGAGCAGCATTAGCATTACCCTCTAACAGCACTAAGCGCTAGCACTTTCACCATTCAGAGGCGAGTATATTGGACTATAGCCTGCGTGTTTACTCTGTTAAAACAAGCTACGTGTGTCGAACTGCCAGAGCACTCAGGGTTACTCAGTGTAGCGCTGTCGGCTAGCCTTAGTGGACATCTGGAAATCAAGCATTTTTCTCACCAAAATATTTTTTTTTCAGGAGAGAAATCTGGGTAGATTAACAACCAGCGCTCGTTTGAATTTAAAACAAAATGTTTATTTTTTAAGAATTACAGTTTTGTTTACTTAACTTAGCTAAGCTTTACAGGTCTGGTCACCAAGAAAAACATGGCGACACCCCTGTTCATTACTAGTGTCCCTTAATTGTTAGTTCAAAGGGTGCAGCGTGTCCTTTATAATCTTCAGTGCCTTTTTTTAGAGTACAGTCTCTATGGAGATCGATTGTACATCTTTGACCTTTTTCCTAAAGAATAAAACGAGATAAAACAAGTGTATGGGTCACTCTCTGTTCACACAGCAGCAAGAGGGACAGAGACGAGAGAGAGAGAGAGAGAGAGAGAGAATGAGAAGGAGGGAAAGGGGGGACAAACAAGACTACAGTTACCACATTATCATACAAATCCAATAGCCAACAGCTTCAGATTTCTGGGTGGCACATAGCAAGCAGTGTGAAATGACCCTAAATTTACTTGTACCTCTGTACTGTAACAATTAACAGCTATACAAGTAAATTTATCTCTCTACACCTGCGGGGTGTTTAAGCATCATTTAGTGTCCTTTTATATCCATGTAATACTATTTTATTAAACATGTAGAGACGAAACTAAGAGATGTGGATCTGTGAAAAATCTTTGAGTTCAGCGAAAAACAGTAGATAATTCAGCCTGTAATTTTCTCAGAGGTCGTCTGAAAAAAAACAAAAAAAAAAAAACAAAACATGCATGGTCGTTCCTGACAAGAATAAAATCACAGGGGACCCCCCATAAAAGAGAATATTACCCCAGGGCCCTTTGAGAAACTAATCCCAGTAGAGTAGAGTCCTGGCACTTTTAAAAGTGTATGTTTTGGGCTGAAACAGGTGAAAGGGTTAAAATATTAGCAGCACAGCTCAGTTTTAAAGGTTAAAGGTAATTTAGAATAGTCTTGCCACTGCTTGTTTTATGCTTGTACACTGTCAGCAGTATCTCAGTAATCAGCATCAGTGAACTTGGACATGCATTAAAACATTCATATGTGAACTGTGCAGTAGTATACACGCCTCCATAGCTGCAAGGTGTTTTTTCAGCTTCAGCACTCACTGTGTGTGTGTGTGTGTGTTCCTGTTAGGATGGTCGCCATGGCTACGTGTGCCAGTGTCTGCCGGGGTTTGTGGGTAGGCACTGTGAGGTGCAGCAGAGCGGCTGTGCGAGCGCTCCGTGTCAGAACGGGGGGCAGTGCCGGGCGACGCGAGCCGGATACGAGTGCCAGTGTCTGCCCGGGTACACAGGGACCACCTGCCAGGTGGGCAATATACAGAACACAGGAACACATCATCTCAGTCAGTGTTCTCATTATAATCAGGGTGGGCTCAAAGTTGGGCTCCACTTCTACTACTGCTACTACATATTCATATATACAAATACATGGACAAAAAAGTTATTGGAACACCTGTTCATTCATTGTTTCTTCAGAAATAGAAAAAGGGTATTAAAAGAGTTTATTCTGCTTTTGTTGGAGTAACTGCTGGAGTAAATCCCAATAAAACACAGTTCCTCATGATCATCAAACGAACAAAGCTTTATATTCCAAGATATTGGAATATAAGATGTTTACATGTCAAACATAAATAAAATAAAATAATATTTTTCAACATAGTAACATTCTAGCTCTTTCCACACTTAGTAAAAACAATGGGCGATATTGAGGTCAGCAAAAATGACTGCTATCTCCTTATACCAGTACTGTGCAAAGATTTTAGGCACCTATGGGATTTTTAGTAAAGAAAAGGCCTCTTATCTGTGAAGTAAGTGATTATTAGCTCAGTAAAACACTAAAATACAATAAATACAAACCTGTTTTCCTTAAAGCATCTCTCCTCATCTGAGTTTAATAGAGTTATTTCTAGTTCTTATCATATTAATCAACACCTGGTTTGTAAATTGGTAAATGTGATAAATCAGGTGAGCTGCTGACGGAACTGAACATAATATACACATGCTGGCTGAGGAGCATCCAGGAGAAATCTGGATATACACTTTGATCTTCAGCTCGGCTCACAGGATATAACATGAGAAGTCCTTGTTAAGTTTTACTGTATGTATGTTTATTTGCATCTGTTAAAATTATATATGGTGCTTTTTTCAGGTAAAAACACATTGCTGAGATAAATTGATTAGTTTTATTTGCTTTGGTGTCTAAAACTTACTGTACTGTACGATAAGTGCATGCATGTAATTATCATAACAGGCCAATATACCACGCAACTTTACAACCTGTTACTTGTCTTTCTCTGTTATATATCATGTTAATCTTATTTCTGTCTCTCTCTTTCTCAGGTGCATGTAGACCCATGCACCCCAAGCCCCTGCCAGAACAAAGCTCAGTGTCATGCTCTGCAGGGTGATTTCTACTGTGCGTGTGCTGACGAGTATGAAGGGAAAACGTGCGTTCAGCTGAGAGATCACTGCAAGACCAGCGCCTGCCGAGGTTTTACACTACACTCTTTTCATATCACATAGAGCTAAATAAAAATACACTAAACACCAGGGATATGCTGAAATCTTTGCCACACGATTAAATCAGCGCAAGATTTCTCATTAAGTGTTACGTTTGTCTCGCGAGACTTATAAAAAGGTATCTAAAACAAATAATTGATCTTTATGGCAGCAAACAGCAGTGCTGGTCTGCTCAAATTTGAATTATAATACTTCTTTATTTACCCTCCAGACTTCAGTCACGTTTGCATCAATCACAAAAACCTTGTATCAGCCTTGCTTGCATCCACTTATCATCAGAAATGAGAGATACAGAGGCAGGTGAGATTTAGAGCAGAAAGAGAGAGAGAAAGAGAGCAGTGTGAGGGAGAGATAAAGGTCCTGATCTTCTTCCCACTTTTGGACATGGACAACATTTCTCCCAAATTAAAAATAAAAATATTGTCATTTAGAGCATTTATTTGCAGAAAATGAAAAAATGGCTAAAACAACAAAAAAAAAATGCAGAGCTTTCAGACCTCAAATAATGCAAAGAAAACAAGTTCATTTTCATATAGTTTTAAGAGTTCAGAAATCTATATTTGCTGGAATAACCCTGGTTTTAATCACAGTTTTCCTGCATCTTGGCATCATGTTCTCCTCCACCAGTCTTACACACTGCTTTTGGATAACTTTATGCTGCTTTACTCCTGGTGCAAAAATTCAAGCAGTTCAGTTTGGTTTGATGGCTTGTGATCATCCATCTTCCTCTTGGTTATATTCCAGAGGTTTTCAATTTGGTAAAATCAAAGAAACTCATCATTTTTACGTGGTCTATATATGTATAATTAGTATTTATATATAAATAGTTGTTAATAATTGACTTGCATTAAGTTACATGGATTTTTATTTATGCATTTGGTGCCACAGTGTGAAATCACAAACCTTGAACCCTTGTGTTTCTGTTCTTTTTTATTCTAGTGATTGACAGCTGTACCATTGCTGTGGCGTCTAACTCTACGAAGGAAGGGGTCTGGCATATCTCCTCCAGTGTGTGCGGCCCTCACGGTCGCTGTATCAGCCTATCAGGAGCCAACTTCACCTGTGCATGCCAACCTGGATTCACAGGGTCATACTGCCATGAGAGTGAGTTACAGGAGATACACTATCACCAATAAACATCACACTCTCTCAGACTGAAAACATACTGCACAACTACCGGTCAAAAGTTTTAGAACAACCCCAGGTTTTTATTCCATCATGTTCAGTAATTAACTTGAAATTGCACCAAATCCAGAGAACTTAAATGGTAGAACAGTTGGCAGTACACTACCAGAGCTTTTAAGAAAAAAAAAAAATAAACAAATTGTAAATTGTGAAAAGAAACATATATAAAATACATATTGTAAAAATATACATATTAAAAATACAAATTAATATAGTAAAGCAGTGCTGGAACAGATGGTGTTACTGTACTTTTTACTTCAGCATTTACACACTTACACACAACACATTCACACTTAATATCATCATAATAACTAGAAAAAAGACACAGAAACACAGAGAAACCCATTATTAAAGTATTAAAAGTAGTAAAAGGTTTTTTTACTTATAGAAAATGAAAAAAATAAAGCCAGAGAGCAGTGAGTACTGGTTCCTTCATCTTCAAAAGACCCTGGAGAAAACTGGTACAGGAGTCAGGTCTGGCTGACCCACATGGCAACACCTTTAGTTCAGCTTAACATTGGATGCATGGCTTGTTTGACTAGTGGGATCTCTCCGAACCGGTTCACTTGGACTCGAGCATGGTACGCATGCAGTGTGAGCGCTATCTGTGTTGTGCTGAATTCGGTAACCCTGACAGGAAAAGCACCCCCTCTCAGGAGCACGTGTTATGTCGCTATGTATGGAAGCGTGACTGAGATAACCATGACTTTTGGCACATATTTTAAAGTAAGTTAAAGTGGATTATCTCCACTTTAATCAAGAAGACGGTGCGTACACGCTCTCGAGAGAGGGTGCTTTTCATGGCGGGGGTGCTGAATTCAGCCTACTGACCAATGAGTTATGATGAAAGTGTGCCTGGGCACGGATTGTTTAAACACAGAGTGCAGGCCAGTTTTGGAGTGGGGAGGGGACAAAACCATGCTCCAGCATGATTCAACCAAACCATGCTTAGTGTGAGTGCACTCTAAGTCTCAATTTTAGCAGTAAAGAGAACGAGACTAATAAAAATCATCAACTTTTGACCGGTAGTGTACTTCTGATAATGTTTTAAGGACACCTTTATGATTCTGTGCTGATTTTGTGCAGATATTAATGACTGTGCATCGTCTCCATGCCGGCACGGCGGAACATGTCTGGATGGAATCGGCTCCTTCAAGTGTCTTTGTCCAGACGGCTGGGAGGGAGCACTCTGTGAACAGGGTCAGTCTGAAGCTCTCTCCTCTTCTGTTCTGCATGATCTCCTTTATCCAAGTGTTTCTCAGCCTTTTCTTTTCTCTCCTCTTCTTCTCACTAATCTATTTTTTTTATTGTACAGAGATAAACGAGTGCATGAGTGGGCCGTGTATGAATGGAGGTCAGTGTGTGGACCAGCTCAATGACTTCTACTGTCACTGCACTGATAACTGGAAGGGCAAGACCTGTCAGTCTCGTAAGTCTAATTGTGTGTACGAGTTTAGTGTTAGAGTACCGGTACATTTTACGTACTGCACCATCCTGTACATGTGTGTATATATTAACTTTCAGTTTTTATACTGTGAAAAATATTTTTTTTTGTGGCCTTTTGTTGACATTTCTGTAGTACAAACCTCAAATACAGAGCATGTACCAAATCAATACTTAGAGTTGCAAAACTTTAGGCATGTCATACATAAACAGTGCAAGTAAAACATTTGGACTCACAAATTAAAGTCATCCAGACTGTAAAAGAACACATAAGAAATCATGTAGTAACTTAAAAGTGTTATACAAACCAAAATACTCTGTAAAGAAGCTTTTAGCTGTTCTTATCTTGCAGTTTCTGAGGCTGTTAACTCTGAAGAACTAATCCTGTACAACAGAGGAAACTCTTGCTCTTCCTTTCCTGGAGTCCTGATGAGAGCTAGTTTCATCATAACGTCTTTACAAAGCCATTTTAGTTCTTAAATTTACTGACTACCAACTCTACCTCTTCACAACTCAACTCAACTTTACAACTGATGCTCTCAAACACATTAAGAGACAAAAAATTCAAATGATTAACTCTTGACAAGTTCAGCACATATTCTGGTTTGTTTAGTACTTTTTCGTTTACTAAATAATTCAGTTTTTTTTTTTTTAATTCCATGTTTTCTTCATAGTTTGGATGAGTTTAGTATTAATTTAATGACTGGTATTGTAGGTGCTTATTTTCTAAAAAATAAAAAATTAAATACATATACAGTATATATTACTAGGGACATAGATTTTTTACAACTCAGTAGGACTACTAAGTATGTGTGTTTTTGAACTTACTTAAAGATACTTAGTTAGAATAAAGGGTCAGGAGGATTAAAAAAGAGTGTATTATGCATCTCTACTATTAGTATAATTAGATGTTAAGATAAACATTTATGTGTTTTTAGAGGGTATGGCGGTATATAAATCGAGTAGCCACTCCCATCTCAATCATTTAGGCCAAGATTTTCTTTATCCTGTAGTAAAAAAAAGTGTTCCACCTCCCCAGATCAACTTAATTCTGTCCTAAAAGGGCTGAAGAGTGTGTTTTATAATACTGTATTTAGATATTTATGGAACATGCTTTTTATTATTATTTTCATTTATGGAAAAATATTTATGTTATGTGTGTGTGTGTGTGTGTGTGTGTGTGTGTGTGTGTGTGTGTGTGTGTGTGTTTGTAACAGGAGAGAGTCAGTGTGACCCTACTACGTGTGCTAATGGTGGAACATGCTATGATCATGGAGCATCATACCTCTGCGTGTGTCCATCTGGCTGGCAGGGCAGTACCTGCAATTTAGGTGAGTTCTAGCTGTGTGTGTGTGTGTGTGTGTAGATTTGTGTGTCCATGTGGCAGCTGCTGATTTTAACTGTAATTCAAAGATTAAGCTAATATATAAATGTCTTGAGTCTTGAGTCTGTGCATCTTAGGGCCCTATTGTACAACCTCCACAAGGCGCATCGTGATGCTCATTGCTATCTTACATAAAAAAGAAGATAGGTTATCTTAATGTTTCTCTTATTGCCCCCCCCCTTCCTTCCCTCCCTCTCTTTAGCAACAAACAGCACATGTGATTCTCAGCCTTGTGCCAACGGGGGCACATGTGTAGGAGGGGTCAAAAGTTTCACCTGCATGTGTAAAGATGGCTGGGCTGGATCTGACTGCACCCTGAGTAAGACCACACCTTTAATCTCAGTGCCGTTTTCATCAGTAGTTGGGTTTATCATTCAGAGACTAATGCTGGTGTTTGTTTGGTTCATTTTACAGATGTTGACGACTGCAATCCTCATCCCTGGTACGTAGCTTTTGTGCATTTGCAGGCATATGTGATATATACTACTGCTTCTCAAAGTTTTAAACCCAAAAAGAAAATTTGAATATTATGAGGCCAATTGGTATTTTTGGCAGTGTGGGCAGTGTGCCAAGTCCTGCTGGAAACAGAAATCTGCATCTCCATAAAAGTTGTCAGCAGCAGAGGGAAGCATGAAGTGCTGTAAGATTTTGTGGGAAAGCAAAACTGCACTGACTTTAGACTTGCTAATAAAACACAGTGGATCAACACCAGCAGATGACATGTCTCTCCAAACCATCACTGATTGGTGGAAACTTCACACTAGACCTCGAGCAGTTTGGCCTGTGTCTCTCTCCACTCTTCCTCCAGACTCTGATCCCTTGATTTACAGATGAAATATAAAATTTACTGATGATCAGTGATGGTTTGGAGAGACATGTCATCTGCTGGTGTTGATCCACTGTGTTTTATTAGCAAGTCTAAAGTCAGTGCAGTTTTGTTTTCTCACAGAATCTTACAGCACTTCATGCTTCTCTCTGCTGACAACAAACTTTATGGAGGTGTGGATTTCATTTTCCAGCAGGACTTGGCACACTGCCCACACTGCTGAAAGTACCAAGTGGTCTTATTTAATATTGTAATTTTCTAAAACACAGATTTTTGGGTTTTCATTGGATGTAAGCTATAATCATCAACAATAAAATAAATAAATGCTTAAATGATCTTATTAGTGTTATCTTATGAGTGAGTCGTGGAACACTATGGTTAGATAAAAAACTAGCTATATTCTCATGACTTTTGGCACATCAGATCATATGGGACTTCTGATGCTTCACTAATCACCTCTGTTAAAAACTGCTCGTCAGGTTGTAGATTAGCACTGGAACCAGGCCCAGCATTTAGCTGTTATATTTTTGTGTTCCTACTTTGGTTAAAGTGATGGAAAAATGATTTTTTTCTGTTTTTTTCTCTTTTAATTTTTTTCTATTTGTAGTTATAATGGTGGTATGTGTGTGGATGGTGAGAACTGGTTCCGCTGTCAGTGCGCTCCTGGATTTGCTGGACCTGACTGTCGCATCAGTGAGTAAAGCAGTTCAACATCAACACATTAAATTTATTCAAGTTTTACAACACCGCCAATTTTCCATTATTTTTGCCATAAAATGACCTGAAAAAATAAGTTTAGTGTTGTAGAAAAAATAGTCTACAGTGCTGTGTTTTTGATGTCGTTACTGCAGCACATTCACACTTTCATCATAATAGTGGATAAAAGTAGATCAATCATCATAATAAAAGTGGATCAATGTGTAAAACATTAAACAAACAGAAAGTGTATAAACATGTAAAAGTAATAAAACCAACTAAAAAGTAAAGTAATTAAAGTGAAGTATAACATTAAAGTGAAATTAAATTTTAAAAACACACCAGCGTGTGTGTGTGTGTGTGTGTGTGTGTGTGTGTGTGTGCTGAATGAATGTTCTTGAGGAACTCAGCACACGGTCTGTCAAGAAGGAATTATAAAAAGTTTGACTTGACATTTTCCAGGTTACATCATAAAAGTGAAATGAATGGTTCTTTTTCTGTCTCTCTCTCTCTCTCTCTCCCTCTTTCTCTCTCACTCTCTCTCTCTCTCTCTCTCTCTCTCAGATGTTGATGAGTGTCAGTCCTCACCCTGTTCTTATGGAGCCTCCTGTGTAGATGAGATTAACGGGTATCGCTGTGAGTGTCCGCCGGGCCGAGCTGGACCTCGCTGTCAGGAATGTGAGTACTCAAAAAAAAATTCTCCATCCGCATCTTCTCGTCTATAGACAAAAGTCAACGAGATTATCTCTGCATATAGATATACTGAACCAGTCAAAAATTGGACACAGCGTCTCATTCAATATTTTTCTTTATTTATTTAATTTATTTTCTACATTGTAGATTAATAATAAAGACATCAAAACAATTAAAGGACACGTGTGAAATCATGTGGTAAACAGTAAAAAAAAGTGTTTGTCCTCCACATTAATCCCCTGATCTAAACCTGATGAACTGACACAGCGTGAAGGTAAAGCAGTGAATATTGTTCAGCACCTCCAGGAACTCCTTCCTTTAATACACTGAGAAAACTATTGCAGCTGACTCTCCCTCATGAAGACACTGAGATTAAAATACCAAGAGTGTGCAAAACTGTCCTCAAAGATAAGTGAGCTACTTAGGAAAATCTAAAGTATAAAATATATTCTGGTTTGTTTAACAGTTTTTCTAGTTAAAAAAATAATTCTGCACATGTTCCTGTATAGCTTTAATATAGTCTTCAATATTGAATTTACAATGTAAAAAAAACTTAAAAAGAAAGAAAACACATTGAATGTGAAGAGATGTATCCAAACTTTTGACATACTTTTTTGTACTTTTCCCATCGTTACGATAGCAAAGGCACATTGACACACCCTTAATCAAGCTGTGAGGTGCAGAACTGCTTTTAAGCCTCGCTCTCTTTTCTTTTTCTCCCTCTGTATTTTTTATTTTATTTTTGTTATTGTAGTTATTGGTGTTGGTAAGGCGTGCCAGCACTCCGGGTTGCCAGTTCCTCATGGAGGCCGTTGGGAAGAGGAGTGCAACACCTGCCAGTGTGTGAATGGAAACATTAAGTGCACCAGGGTGAGTTCATATAATGTGTATAAATTTCTCTAAATTAAAAACACGTATGCTTCAGTATAAGCATTAAACTGATACCACCTATCTTCCCCAGGTGCATTGTGGGCATCGGCTCTGCATTCTGCACACGAGTTCAGGTGAAACGCAGCAGCAGCAGCAGCGATGTCCTGCAGGACAGGAGTGCACAGAAGATCCCTCACTGTCCTGTCTCCATCCACCCTGCCTTCAGTGGGGCGTGTGCTCCAGCCCGCATTCTCCACCAGTCGACACCGACTGCAGACCAAACAACAGTTATCTTGACCAAAACTGTGCTCGTGTTACCCTCATATTCGATACAAAGTCTCTGCCACAGGTAAAATTATGCTTATAATTATAATAATAGCATATTATACAGAAAAAGAATGATTTTTTTTTAAATAGGGATGGGCAATATATCTTAATTATTGATGTATTTTTAAGATATATAAAAATTATCATATTGTAACCCTACATCTACTGTGCAGAAATAGAGAAGAGAAGGAGAAGGCACTCAACAGAAGGCAAAAAGAGAAGGCACTCAACAGAGCACAGTTATGTGTAAATTGTGTCGTTGAAAAATCGTGATAACTTAAAATAAAACCCGCAGTCGTATTTATTATCATTAGTATTTCATAGGCCCCAAAATTGAACCCTCTGGGTCATCAAACCAAGCTGAACTGCTTGAATGTTTGCACTAGGTGTGGCATAAAGCTATCCAAAAGCAGTGTGTAAGACTGGTGGAGGAGAACATGATGCCAAGATGCATGAAAACTGTGATTAAAATCCAGGGTTATTCCACCAAATCTTGATTTCTGAACTCTTAAAACGTTATGAATATAAACTTGTTTTCTTTGCATTATTTGAGGTCTGAAAGCTCTGAATCTTTTTTGGAATTTCAGCCATTTCTCATTTTCTGCAAATAAATGCTCTAAATGACAATATTTTTATTAAGAATTTGGGAGAAATTTTGTCTGTAGTTTATAAAATAAACAACAATGTTGATTTTACTCAAACATAAACCTATAAATAGCAAAATTAAAGAAACTGAGTCAGAAACTGAAGTGGTCTCTTAATTGTTTCCAGAGCTGTATTCACACACTTTGTTACTGTCTAAACAACTCAGACAGAAGGTGTGAAAATATGCTTTTGGCAGAGTGCAAGATAGCAACAAGCATACCGATTCGCCCTACGCAGGGTGTAAAATAGGACCCTTAGTATTTAAACTTGCACATTGCTGTTATTATATATATACTGATGTTATAAATACTGTAACTTTAACTTTATACAATAATAAATTTTTGTCTTATTGCCCAGCCCTATTTTTAACATGATCCTGTGATTCTGAGACGTGTGTGTGTGTGTGTGTGTGTGTGTTTCACAGGGAGCAACTGTAGAGGGTATCTGTTCAGAACTAAGATACCTCCCTGGCACTCGAGTCCTCGCCAAAGACTACACCCTGTTCATACTGTGTGAGCAGTCACCTTCCAGCAGCAGTGCGGTGGAGGTCGCTATGGTGAGTTATGATGTTTAAGTCTTCATTAAACTCCTTTCTCATCATTTTTTACAGCAGTGCAACACAATTCAACCTTCACTTTTAACCCATTCCGTCGTGCTAAAGCAGTGATTAGAGCCGTGAAAACACACGCACAGTGTGGTGGAGATCCTTCTCATCACTAGGGCTGCAATGATGAGTGCATAAGTACATAAAACTCCACATGTGTTCATTCATAGTTTTGATGCCTTCAGTGAGAATCTACAATGTAAATAGTCATGAAAATAAAATAATAAAGAAAACGCATTGAATGAGAAGGCGTGTCCAAACTTTTGGCCTGTACTGTAGGTGCGCAAAAGTAATGATTAAAAATAGTTTTTCCATTGAGCTGTGCGACCATTCTTAACTTAACTTAAATAATTTTGGGCCCTTAAAAGACTTTTAAAAAGGCTTTGGTTTCTTGTCATCCAGTGAATTTATTTTTTATTATTCGGTCATAAAAACAACAGATTGCTACTCTTTGTTTTATTTTTATCCCGATTTCTTCCAAATTGGATATCAGTTTCCCTTTTCTCTCTCTCTTTTGCTTAAAATACTTTAAAAGGCTTTGGTTTTTTGTCATCCAGGGAATTTAATTTCTATTATTTGGTCATAAAAACAACTGATTGCCAGTGATGGTATAGTTACTTTGAAAAAGTAATCCGATTACTGATTACTGATTACTCCTTTAAAAAGTAACTTAGTTACTTTATGGATTACTTGATTTTAAAAGTAACTAAGTTACTTTACAAGTTACTTTATTAGTTACTTTCAGCAGCTGCAGACACCACCTCCCGCCGCCTTAACATAAACATTACAATCAGTTTTGCCAATACTCCCTTTATTGGAAAATGCATTTTTAACAGCAACAATTTATCTCTATTAAGTTGAACTATTTCCTAAAAAAATATATATTTTTAATTAAAAAAAAAAATTAACTTAACATATTTAAAAAAAAATAAATTAAAATATGGTATTTCTTGATTTTACTAAACATAAATACTTGTTTTTATAAAAAATATATAAAATAAAGAAAGTCTTTCTTGACCTGACATATTTAACACTGTAAAACTGAACATTGAACTTGTTGTTCTCTGCAGGGCAGCAAGGAGTGGTTTTATAAAACAGAACCGTGTATATGGTCTAGACCAGGGATCACATATTTGCAGACTGCGGTCCGGGTCCGGACCCAGACGTTGTCCAATATGGACCCAAACCGATAAACTACTGAGAAATTTAATTCTGACAGTGTTCATTTAAAGCACCGGAAATTTGTGGCAGACTGCTGCCCTGGCTAGTGAATTGGGACGCGGCCGCAAAAAAAACGCCTTTATAAAGAGATACTGGCGAAACCCGAGAACTGGCGAAAAACAAAAACGGGCGAAAACTAAAGACACGCCGAGCGCGAGAGAGAGAGACAGGGGAGAAAGCCAGACGCGTGTGATTGGGGAAGAGCGGAGGGGGAATGGGGTAAAGGAGCGGTGTGTGTGTGTGTGTGTGTGTGTGTGTGAGTGTGAGGTGGAGAGAGAGAGAGAGTAACGCACAGTGACTTAAATAAGTAACTTTAATCTGATTACTGGATTGGAAATAGTAACGCGTTAGATTACTCGTTACTGAAAAAAAGGGTCAGATTAGAGTAACGCGTTACTAAGTAACGCGTTACTGACATCATTACTGATTGCTCAATTAATCACCACAGTATTCTTCAGATGGCACAATTTTATTACCCACGCTGCTGTTGGATGATGCTGATGTCTAACTTTGCTAGGAGACAGTTTCTCACAGATGCCTTAAAAAGGCCATTACATCAGCATGTCTTTAGTTTACAGTTTAAGTTGGTTTACTAGACTTTCTAAAGTACTACTCTTTGTTTTATTTTTATCCTGATTTCTTCTAAAGTTAGATATCAGTTTCCCTTTTCTCTCCCTCTCTCTCCCTCTCTCTCTCTCTCTTTCTTTCTCTCTCTTCCAAATTGCCACTCACTTTTCCAGTTTGCACTCTATTAAAAGGCAGGCACTTAATTCAGAGTTTCGATGGATTCCAGAGAGCACTCGTAAAACCTCTTTTTTTTCTTTTTTTTTAAATCTCTCCATTTGTAAAAGTGCAACAGCAGGCATCGCCCACCCCTCAGCACCCCTTTCAGCTTTTTTCTTTACATCTGCTTATCATTGCAGACCTTTTACCTCTGAAATGGACCTCCCTCCTTCACTACAGCCATCAATCTTTCCCTCCTTTATGCACATTTAAAATCTCTCCTTTTATTTCCCTCCGTTTTCATCCCCCTCTACGTCTGATTTCACCTTCTGCCATCCAGACTCTCGCAGTAGAAGAACGTGAGGCACGGGTCTATCCACTTTCTCTGCTCTAAGCTCTTAATGGGCAGAGTAAGCGCTTGACCCTCACTTCCACGCTGTAATGTTTAGAAGATTAACGGCCTGCAGTGTTCGGAGACGTTTCCGGAAAAGGAGTGGTGCTGTTTTGTGGTCTGAGCTCATAATACTGTCTCTGGTCTGGATGTTGAGCTTAACATTCTGACATTCCAGAGGAGCTGAGACTCATTGTATCCTGATAATTGCCTTTAATATATTATATTTAATATATATTGCATTAAATCAAACCTTATGAACATTATTCAGATCTTTTAAAGCAGAGACTTGGTGGTGTGTTGGTTGTCTGACAGTCAAATCAGTGTGTGAAGTGTTTTTTAATTGCTTAATAATATATACATATATTATATTGAACAATATAATTAAATACCAGAATTATTCAGTGCTTTATAGTCAATCAGTAAATCAACAGTTTAATAACTAGAGTGTCTTCTATCTGTTTTGAATGAAGCAGTAGATTAATTGCTCTCATTAATACTTTATTATAAACTTAAAGATCTCATTCTATCAGTTTAAAAAAAATCAATTTTAAACAGGTTAGATGTGGTTTCTAGTATGTATGAATGCTATGTGAGACATTTTTTGTAAAGAAAAAAAAAAATCTCCAGTGTTTCTATTTAGCTCTGCTTTAATTCACTGAATTAGTGGTCTCTGAAGAATAACAGATTTTGGCTCTTGCTCATGAATATTCATACATGCAAAAAAAAAACTTTGCCTCTAATTGGCTAACAGGACTGCAGAAAAGTCCGGTGTTCTTGTCAAACCATCGTTCCCTAGTGTATATTTAAGCCTATAATTACTTACACAAGATAGCTAATGCTAACTAGCTCTCTAAACAGAGCTGTAAGTGTGTTCAGCACTGCCTGTGGGCGGTCCCAAGCCAAGGTGGGCGAGGCCATGAATACTAATTCACAAGTTGGCGTGGACACAGTGCTTTTTCTGATCTTTCTTTTCTTAGCTACCTCAGACAGAGGAGGTCGAAGAACAGTTTCATATGCAGCATCATATACAACTCAGAGAGATCCATAGTATTTCACAAAGAACAAGAAAAAAAATCATATTTTACTTTTTAATTTTAAATTTTTATTGTCTTATGTTTTTTTGTTCAGAATAAAGTATGTAAATTGATCATGAAGTGTTACCTAAGGGGTCGGATTGGGAACACTTACTCTATATACAGACTACCAGTCAAAAGTTTTAGAACACACTTATTGTTTAGTAGTCCAGTAGCAGTGCCAGTAGTATGGCCCAGACAAGTTGCTTTTTTATTTTCTCCTCTTATCAATTTCTGAACTTCACCTGTCAGATATCTAATTCTTATATTTATTGCTAAAACTGAGACTTCAGTGTTCAGTGTTAATCTGAGCTAAAGGCTAAAGCTGTTGCCATGTGGGTTAGCCAGACCTGACTCTTCCTGTATCAGTTTTTTTCCAGTTTCCTAGAGTCTTTTGAAGGTGTAGGAAACAGTTTATTTCTGTTGCTACTTACCAGTTGTAAGCTGGTAACCAATTAAGTGTTTGCTAAAAATCACCACTTCTTTTTTTAAACAAGCAATGATTTTTTTTACTTTATTTTTACTATATGATTTTACAATATACTAATATTTTTCTTTTTTTTTACAATAGTTAAAATGTTTTTTTTTTTTTTTATCATTTTTTTCCTTTAGGGAAGTTTACTGCAAATTTTGTACACTGGATTTTGTACTAAACTAAAACTTTTGACCGGTAGTGTACATGCAGTATATTTAGAAATATATTAAGTATATGTGGCTAATCTGACTGTTTGTTATTTTCTGTTTTTTTTTTTTGTTTTGTTTTTTTGTTTTTTCTAGTCGTATGAACAGTCTTCTGCAGTTGAGAACACAGGACAGATACAGGAAGTGGTCGGCTCTATTATTAACGTTCTGTCCAAACGTCACAACAGCACTCTGCTACTGGCCATACGAGAGGTTAAAGTGGAAGCACAGGTCATGCCCACCTCCATAGGTAAGTGACTTTTTGTGCAAGAAAATGATTCAATTATCTGATTTCAGACATGCATTAGATGTTTATATGTGGGCTTGATGACTACACTGTTCCAGCAACAGGGATGCCAGAAAATCTGAAAAAAACACCTCTACAGCTTTTTAAAAATATTTTAAATATAAAAAAAATGTGGCAGCAGGGGTGAAATTTTTATTTAGCAATTGGTGTTAAAAACAAATAATTCATGTATGCCACTTCTATAGAATTGTTTCATAAAATCACACAACACATTTTAATAAACATTTTATCAATTCCTAAGATTCTGAGATGATTTTCCATACAAAACATAGAAAAATACTAATATATTTATTTTATTGTTCGATTATGGCTTACAGTCAATGAAAACCCAAAAATCAGGGTCTTGAGAAAAAGTCCTGCTCTTCAAACCATCACTGATTGGTGGAAACTTCACACTAGAGCTCGAGCAGTTTGACTGTGTGTCTCTCCACTCTTCCTCCAGACTCTGCTCCCTTGATTTACAAATGAAATGTAAAATTGACTGATGATCAGTGATGGTTTGGAGAGACATGTCATCTGCTGGTGTTGATCCACTGTGTTTTATTATCAAGTCTAAAGTCAGTGCAGTTTTGTTTTCCCACAAAATCTTACAGCACTTCATGCTTCCCTCTGCTGACAACTTTTATGGAGATGTGGATTTCATTTTCCAGCAGGACTTGGCACACTGCCCACACTGACAAAGTACCAATTGGTCTTATAGTATTTATAATATAATATTTTAATTTCCTGAGACAGTGATTTTTGAGTTTTTATTGGCTGTAAACCATAATCATCAACAATAAGATAAATAAATGCTTAAAATAGATCACTCTGTGTGTAATACATCTATATAATATTTGAGTTTCACATTCTGAACTGAATTACTGAAATACTTAATAGCTGCACCTATACATTAGTTAACACATTTCTGCTTAAAAAAAAGGCTAAGTTTAATATAACACATGGTAATACTCTCTTTCATCATCCCCTAAATTCTCTTGTCAGGTTACCTGGTTCCGCTGCTGTGTGTTCTGTTCACGTTGCTGTGGATCTCCTGCATGGTGGTCTGCATCTGCTGGTTCCGCAAGCGCAGGAAAGCCAGAGAGAGGACCGGCGCTCCCATAGAGGAGAGCGCCAACAACCAGAGGGGGGCGCTACTGGGCGCTCAGTCGCCCCATAAGGAGAACGTAGACGTTGGGGAAGAAAGCAAAAGCCTGATGTACCCTCTGGACAGGGTGGGAGACGGGGCGGAGAAGGAGAACGAGGACGAGGACGGAGGAGAGAGGGACAGGAAAGGGCTGACGGTGGATAAGTGCCCTTCTCTGAAGTACACTAAAGGGGAAGTAGTGTACACTGTTTGCACTGCGGCACAGAAACAGCCCTCAAGGACACACTACAGCGCTAAGGACAACCGATGTAAGAATGTGAACAATAGTGAACAGGTGAAAGATCACTACGTATGAGCAAAGTGGGAAAGAGCAAACACACGCGCTGGACTTTTTAGATGTCCTCGTTGAAAACGGAGCCGTCCATGATCTTACTTTTTTTATTTCTACAAGTCATTTTTCTTCTGTTTACACTGTTTTTATTTTTATTTTTTTAAAGGAAAAAAAATATGTTTTTTTGTTTTTTTTAAATCTAAGCTGGATGTGTGGCTGAAGACAAATCCACTAAAGGCAGCTTCGATTTTGGATTTTTTATTTTAATGTTTTATTTTTTTTGTCTCAACCTGCCTTAAATTTGTGTGAATCACTGTTCTAGTTTGTGTTTTTTATTTTTTATTTTTTGTTTGTTTAAAAAACACTACTGAGCTTATATAATGGTCAAATCTGTGGAAATTACACTGATCAAGCATAACATTATGACCACCTCCTTGTCTCTACAACACGGATTTTCCTTTTTTTTTAGCTCAACTGATCATAAAGGAACACTTTGTAGTTCTATAATAATGACAGTTTATAGTCCTGCATCTGTTTCTCTGCATACTTTTATTATTATTATTATTATTATTATTATTATTCACAACCACAGATCAGCTATTATTATTTTATTTTAGCTATATTATTATTCTCAGCACTGCATCAGTGATTAGCAGTGATTAGCATGTTGGTGGTGTATGAGGTGTTAGTGTGTGTAGTTCTGGTATAAGTGGATCAGATACAGCCGTGCTGCTGGAGTTCTTAAACACCTCATTGCTCATTTCTCAATAGACCACCAACAGTGTCCTGTAGGTTGAGTCCTGTAGGCATGTGGAGTCATGTGACCACTGATGAAGAACTAGAGAATAATGACCAACATTGTAATCAACAGTGCATCAACAGATTTGATCAACTTCTATCTCTGAGTAATACATAGAGTGGAGGACAGTGTGTGATTCAAACACAGTGTTTAAAAACTCCAGCAGCACTGCTGCACCTGATCCACTCGTACACTCACAGAACAACACACACTAGCCCTGCGTTCACACTGGCAGGCGACAAGGCGCTTGTGTCGCTCCACGTTTGTCTTTTGTGGATGTGTTTAGGATATGTATCGGCGTAGTCAGTTAGCATGCTAGCAAGCTAGCTAGCTTTATATCGAACTATCCAATACTTTTTTCCAAGCTCTATTTTTCTCCAAATTATCCTTGTATTTGTGCAAAAATATTGTGGACCATTTAAAACAGAAAAGAAAGCAAAACTATATGTTTCTATAATTTTCTCACTCATGTTCAAAACCACATTGAAGAGGGGTGATGTCAATCAGTACAAGACGTCTGTGAGCTGATGTATCGGAACCGAGTCGCTGCGCTTTCCTCTGATTACACTGTTATAATGTTAGTCTGATTTCACATGTGTCGGAAGAGGCATGTGCATGTCTTTACCCTCCTGGTGTTGGGCACTACTGATAGGGGGAGTCCTATTGAGTGGATTGGGTAATTGGCCTTGTAAATTTAGGAGAAAATGGGATAAAAATGAGAAATAATATTGATAAAAGTTCACAGAGTAGAAGGCAGGGACATTGGTAACCCCTGTGTCTGTGATTGATTGGAAATTTTTGTTAATCCAATTGGTGTAGAATAGCGTTTGACTGCATCATAATACATTTGTAATACATACATTTGAGAAAATCTTAACTTCATTTTGTCGCTTTTTCATTTTGTCGCTTGATGTTTGTTGCTGCCATATTGCAGCTACCCATAGGAAATAAATTGTGAACTTCCAGTGTGAACCACCCAATTAAAGGCAGAGATAAAAGCTCTAAATCTGTTGCTACACCTCTATCAGTGGCCACAAAACAGGAAAATCTGTCCACAGGATGCTGTTGGTTGACTATTCTCAGTCTAGCAGTGAAAAATGAGCAATTAGGTGTTTAAAAACTCAAGCATCACTGCTGTATCTAATCTACTCATACCATTACAACACACACTAACACCTCATACACCACCACCATGCTAATCAGTGCTAATCAGTGCTAATCACTCACTGCAGTGCTGAGAATTTTAATGACCCACCACTCAAATAATAATAATAATATTATAATAGCTGCTTAGTGGTGGTTTTCTCTCCTGTGGGCTCCTGACCAATTGAAGAACAGGCTGAAAGGATGATTATAATAAAGTATACAGATACAGAAACCTATACAGAACTACAGTCTGTAATTATTACAGAACTACAAAGTACTTCTACTGTATATGAAACTAATAGAAACTATGAGATGGTCGTAATGTTTTGCCTCATGTATCTTCAACATCTTAAGGCTTAGCTGAACAACAACTGTTTTATAAAGATTTTCTTTTTTTTTTCAGTTTTTAAACAACATTCACCTTGAATGATTTGTGTTGGTGGTTTAGTTTTGGGTCAGTTTCTAAATGTTTTATGACAGTAGAGCTTTTCTCTTAGACGTCCTGACGGTTTTCAGACATTTAAGGTGGACCTAGAGTCTATCTCTGCAGAGAAATACTATGTAAGAAAAAGAAAAATGTAAATATGTAAATAGAAGAAAAAGTTATAGCTGTGTATATTTGAGTTTAGTAACTTAAAAGACTGTTTTTTTTAAATATTAATATTTCTATGATTAATATGTCTGTTATGATTTTTATTTGTATGTTTCTGTTCAATTTGTTTTTCTCTTTTTATAATGCCATTCCTTTTTATTTATGTTGGTCAAAAGCATTTCAGCGTTTTTTGTTTTTTTTAATGTGTATATTTACGTTTTGTAGTAAATAGGGCTGAATCCGGCTTCACGCTGTTCACATCAGAGCACACTCAGAGCACGCTCATGCTCAATATCGTTATCACTATCACTATCATGGTCGTTATGTGTAGATATGTTTGTTTTGCTGAGGTTTATGCAGGTTCAACACAACATGCTGATTAGAGAAGATGCTTTACTTTGTTTAAGTGGGACGTTTTCATTCTTTATATCCAGATTCAGGAGGAATTTGGCCGTAACTGATTTAACTGGTTTTATGATGGGATTGGTTGAAATATTCCTGTTTTTTTTACACAGAATTTTTCCTGAAAGGATTGTAAAGTTGCTGTTTACATCCCTCAAAATATACAAAAAATATATACATTTTGGTGACAATAAAAGAATCCCAGGATGTTTATCATAACTGTAGTAAGGGTCCCACTTTATAATAAGTGTCCCTAAGTACTATGTAGTTACATGGTAACAATCCATGTAACTACAGTGTAACTACTGATTACACATGTGTAACAACAACGTTTGTGTACTCAATCAGCCCTAATTACATACTAGACAATAGCTGTTGGATAAGTTTACACTCAACTTATCACACACACATATATTACAAATATATGTAAGTACACACATTGTTACACATGTGTAAGAAACTCTTGCTCTATTACTTGTGTAAGTACACTCACCCTGGTACACATGTGTACTTACACAAGTCAAAATTAACCTTAATACACATGTGTAATTACATAACCTGTACCTCTGTAGTTAATCTGTAACAATGTGTACTTCATTAGTAGTTACACTGTAGTTACATGGATTATTACCATGTAACTACATAGTACTTAGGGACACTTATTATAAAGTGGGACCGTAGTAAGAATTGAAGTTTACATTTGGTTTGATTGATTCTGATGCTTTAATGCTTTTAAAAAACCCTGTGGAGATTCCAGAAGAAGAAGAATGTCTCGCTCATTTTTTCTTCTTCTCTGTTTTGTTTATGAAGGGAACAATTCTTTTTGTCTTTTTCGGGCGATTTTGTGTTTCACCATGCCACAACAGGAATAAAAGAGATTTAAGTGGATTGTCACAAATGTGGCAATAAATAAAACCAATTGTCTCTCTGGATAAAATCGTTTCTGTGTTGTTTCTAGGTTGTTTATTAAAGTGTTTTTTTTTAAATGTAACAGAATTGTAAAAGTTACCAGGATTGATAAGTTCACAGTTTAGTTTGTTATCTCCACCAAGCCACAAATGGGACTCATCACTGATGATGACCTGCTTGTGTCAGACTGTCAAGAAGTGACTCAGTCTTCAGTGTCAGTGACATGGTGTACTAGGACAGTCAATGTTATGGTCTGTGTACATGTACTACTGCGTCCTAGAGCCGTCTGCCAATGGTGTTGGCACTAACATGATAATTCATTTAAACATTCACCTTTGCTTGATGAATGTTTAAATCGTGGCTGTTGTTTGACTCCATGTACACTGAAAAAAAATGATGCGTAAAATTTTAAGTAAAAAATTTGAAGCTTCGCAACTTTCTGCATTTGCTTTTTAATTAAATTTAATTTCAGATAAATTTAAGTAACTTCAACTCAGTTTCAAGACTTAAATATTACATAGTGAACATAAGTGAACTGAACTTCATTCAATCCTTTCTTTTAGTAACCTTTACTTCACTTATTTGTCTTTTACGTCACTTATTTAATTTATACAATATTACTCAAATAATTTATGATACATAATATATTATAATTCCGGAAATTTAAAACACACATATTACACTGCCTCAACACACGAATGGCATGTAATAATTTGTTTTAGTATACCAAAAAGAATGTATTACATGCCATCCATGTGTTGAGACAGTAAAACTTGGCCTGTTTACAAAATAAATCTTTGAGATTATGTAAATATTTGAATGTAAGTTTTGACTAAAAATATATATAATAATATTGTATTAATTAAGTAATTGTATTTAGGTAATATTGTATGCAGAAATGAAGTAAAGTTTACTAAAAGAAAGGATTGACTGAAGTGCAGTTCACTTATTTTCTCTTTGTAACATTTAAGACTAAAAACTGAGTTGAAGTTACTTCAATTTATCTGAAATAAATTTACTTAAAAAAGCAAATGCAGAAAGTTGCGAAACGTTTTTTAAGTAAATTTTACGCATCATTTTTTTCAGTGTATGTTTTACAGTCCGTCAGTTCAAAGCGTTCAAAACACTATTTTTACATCATTAACAAGATCAAAGTAGCTCCACACTTTATTGGTAGAATTCTGTGTTCCCTGACATCTAACCCGAGTTGAAGGACAGGCTTCAGTGATTGATGTGAGAGAACGAGTGTCCCTGCAGTCAGTGAGAGTAATGGTGTGTATCATCTTCAGATTGAAGATTAACCTGACCAATAGAAACTGTGTGTCTTCAGAGGGTCTGTTTACCCAGACAGATCTTCCAGGAAGGAGACGCATCCCCCCAGTTACAGCTCTGCCTCAGTGCCTTCTCTTCTCAGACATTAACCAAATCAACCTAGACTGACACTAAACCTGGCAACCCAATGTCTCTGCTGGTATTTTAATAGGAGACATACAGTCCCTGAATACACTGTAACACATTTTCTTAAAATCGTAAAATCACAATATCACAACTTCACAGCTGTGATTGCCAGTAATTTACTGTAGTTTTACAAGAATTTGCTGTGATTTTAATAAACATAGAATATAGAGTATAAATCACTCATATTTTTAGTTTTATAGGGGTTCTATTGTGAGTGAATTAAACAATAATTATTGTAAAATTCATGACAGTATTTTAATGTAATTACTCTAAAATCCACCTGTGTTTTTACTTTTTTACAGTTTTTACAGTTCATTCCTGAAAAGTTCAACTGTATTTTTACTTGCCTCAACTTAATTAAACAGTTAATTACTGTAATTTTTTTCCCATATTTCTTATAAGGTTACTGTAGTTTTAGTTAAACATCTAATCACTGTAAAATTCACCTGTATTCTTACTGCTTTGCTTTAATTAAACAGTTAATTACTGTAAAATTCACTTGTATTTTTACTGCTTTGATTTAATTAACATCTAATTAATGTAAAAGTCAACCATATTGTCATAGGGTTACTGTGGTTTTAATTAAACATCTAATCACGGAAAAATCCACCTGTATTTTAACATGCCTTGATTTAATTAAACTCTTAGAAATGTGATGTCTGTGAAAGAGGGAAAAAACAGACAGATGCAGTGCGTGTAAGAGTCATGTTTATACTCATATAGAGTGACTCATATAGAGTCAAAAACCATGCAATTAAATCTATTAGGGATTTCTGACCACCTCCACACTGTGTGATGATGCAGGTCTGCAGTCACCTCATCGTTAATTGGCAGCTACAAGTTGCTGCTGCTAAAAACCACTATAGCAGCTTTACTATGGAGACGAAATGAATCTGTTCATTCATTTTATCCTGATCCTGGAAAGGCTTCCCACCGAAAGAACCACCCGCTGAATTGTCAACACGTCAACGTCAGACGCATGTCCTTCTAAAACCAATCAGCGTCAAGTTAAGGAAAATGCATCGACACGTAAGTGATGATGAAAGGATGTAGGAGTATCACACAAAGGTCTTTGGTGCGCTCCCTAAACTGCAGTGTGAAAACAAAAATAAATGGACCAAATATATACAATGTAGCAACACATGATCCTTGGTTCGGACCACGGTCCGGACTTTCAGGTGTGAAAGCACCCTTACACCCTGTCAATAGTCTTTTTTTACGCCTTGCACCCATGCTATTGAAATAGCACCGGAGTTTAGGAATAAAGTAGGAAGTAAGGTGTGTTCAGGTAAATATCTGGTGTGTTTCTATATTGGAGGCAGGAGATACAGGTGTGCCACTGACTGAATACTTGAATTACTTGACTATTGTAAGTCGCTTTGGACAAAAGCGTCTGCCAAATATAAATGTAATGTAATGTAATGTAATGTAATGTAATGAATAAAACCTTGACAACAGTGAACAGTCAGCCGTCCAAACCTAGAGTGCAAACCTGACTTTTACATCAACAATAAACAGAATAAAGAATAAAATATCATTGCTGTTCCCTTAAATGTGCTGCTGGTGTACCTTCACAGCGTGAACGTGCAGGTCAGTATCCACTGCTGAGATGCACAAAGTTCCGCACTGTTAAGATATCAACATGCCAATATCAGAGCTCACCTGCCTCTTAAAGGGAATGACAACTGACACACTGATTAGTTTATTTTACATTACACCTGAAACAAACCCACGCTTAATTAAGAGAATTAGTTCATGTCCTTTACGCATTTCGAGCCACGCAAGCCATATTTTTTTGTGTCTTCACAATATGACGCCCTAAATCAAGCTGCGATATGTGCAATAATGCAATAATCGCTAAAATAGGGCTTTAAGTGTTGATTTTGGTTCTGATGGCAGATTTGGATTTTTTATTTTTTTTTGCCCGCCACCACCCCCCCTCATTGGAGGTCTAATACTTTCTTTAATTTCATTTTTTAAGGGAGGACATATAAAAAAAAAAAAAAATCAAGACAGAGAAAGTGATAGAGAAAAAGGAAAGGGAAAAAATAAATAAATATATAATATATAATTAATAATTTTATCATTTTAAAATAATATAATAATAATAGTTTGGGGTTATGTCTTTTTAATTACTATGCTCAAGTTTAAGCTAAATAGCTGTGGCATCAGTTCCCTTATACCACTGCAGATTTCATAATGGGGCTCCAAATAATACTGAACTGCTGCTGACTGTGTTCAGTGTGCGAAACTATTTTTTCTCATTTGGATTTAAACAATCTGAAGAATTTAGAGAATATGGTTTTGGTGCCAGCACACAACTTTACCAAAGCAGCCACCTGTCAGTTCAGCCTCCTGCACCTAAATCCAGATGTGTCCGACCTTCCTCCCTTCCTTTTTCTCTCTATACTCTAACCCTAGCTGTTCTCCAGTCTCCTGATGAAGAAGGAGGGGGAATGTGAGAGCTTGTGAGAACGTTTTGAAGCTGCTGATTTAAGGCCATAATGACAGACCGGTGAATTATGTGCAAACCCCGCGTCTGCTGTTGCTGGATCTGACTAGATTTCCTGTTATCTCTTGACGCAAACATGAATCAGCCTTTTTTTTTCCCCCACCCGCAACACTGGAGCTTCTCACCACCTCAATACCTTAATTGTTAAGGGAACCAGCTGTTGAGAGCTGCATCTGCAGGATTAGGCGAGGGTGCTGCTGCTGCTGAAGCATTCCCAGAAAACATTCAGCCCTGTCTGTACTGAGACTTGCTTTGGATAATGCTGGCAGAACCGAAGAGCAGCTGCCCATTAAAGCTTCCCAGCCCCTCCTCCTGTCGTCCATTCATTCTGCTCAGTTCATTTTATTGCAGTACTCTTAGGGCCCAGAGTCATGCCGGGTGACGCTAAATTTGAACGCTACATAACTTTGAGGGTAGTTGAGCGCTTTGCTCAAGGGCTCAACATAGGCGTGGGTATCAAACCCACAGCACTGTCAGATAGATAGATAGATAGATAGATAGATAGATAGATAGATAGATAGATAGATAGATAGATAGATAGATAGATAGATAGATAGATAGATAGATAGATAGATAGATAGATAGATAGATAGATAGATAGATTTAGGAAATTTAGGAAGTAAGTACCCCAGAAGTAGCCCAGTTTTTGTGGAGTTTAGTCTTTGCTAATGGCATGATAGCAATGTTGGATGAGTAAGGTTGCCGTCTATGTCTGACAAAAAAACTGGACAATGTCATACTAATGACTGACGAGCCTTTTTACCCAATGTTCCCCAACATACATCTCGATAAGATGATAATAGAATCAGGAAAAGCTTGGTAAAGCAGGTTTTTGTACATACATATAGCACAGAATGTTTTAAGGGTTTTGCCACCCATATCAACGGTTGTATTGTTCCTCGAGTATCACTATAGCAGAGCCACAGATGAGATGCTCTGCTCCTAAAGTTCAGGATCTCTGGATCACCGTTTTAATTCATTCAATCCACACTGTACAGCTGTAAATACAACTAAAGTATTTAAACCCCTAAACTGTTTCACATTTTTACAACACAAAGTAGTTCATCATTTGGATGTGGAGTAAAAATGATACATGGTTTACACATTTTTAAATCTGAAAAAAGTGTGAGGGGTTAGGATATTAAAAAGGGTTAGGTATTAAAAAAAACATATCCCAAGCTTTGAGCATCCCAAAAAGCTGTTCAATCCATCATCTAAAACTGCAAACCTACCAAGACATTGCCATCCACCCAAACTGATTAGAGAAGCAGCCAAAAGGTCAATGGTCACTCTGGAGGAGCTGCAGAAATCCACAGCTCAGATGGACAGAGAATCTGTCCACAGGACAACTATAAGTCATGCACTCCACAAATCTAGCTTTTATGGATAAATGGCAAAAAGAAAACTGAAAGAAAATTGTTGAAAGAAAGACATAAAAAGTGCCATGTGCCATAAGTCATGTAGGGGATAAGTAACACTGGCAAAGTAACTCGGTTCATTATCCTCAACACACCATCACCACTGTAAAACACGGTGGTGGCAGCATCATGCTGTGGGGATGCTTTTCTTTTTCTTGAGCAGGGAAAAGAAAGCTGGTCAGAGTTGATGGGAAGATAAATGAAGCTACATACAGGACAATAGTGGAAGTAAACCTGTTGGAAGCTGCAAAAGACTTGAGACTGGGAAGGAGATTCACCTTCCAACAAGACAATGACCCTAAACATAAGAGCCAAAGCTACAATGGAATGGTTTAGATCAAAGAAACTTGATTAAATTTGATTTATTGGATACCTACCATTGAGGTAACTGACCCAAAAATGACTTGACTGATCCGTGTACCCAGAATCTCACGCTATCTGGGTAATCAGCTTCTATTGATGCTAATAAAGTAACGGAACAGCCCTCAGGATGGCATCGGGGATCCCCCTCCAAGGCGAAGTGGTCGAGGGCTTGTTAAAACCGGCAATGAAATGGACGCCTACAGTTACAGCAATCAAGGCAAGACGACATGAAAGCACGAATGAGGAAATATGGAGCCTCTGTTTTATGTTCACCATGGTGGAAAGACGAGAAATAATTGTCAACGAGTTAAAACAGCACTTTTACCAGGTGGCCTAAAGTAAAGTTCTAAACTAAAAGTTTGGGATGAAATGGTTCACCCAGAATTGCATCAATATTCACGCTCCCTTGGGCTCCGTGATCTCGGACAAGTCAGGGCCAACGAAGGAATTTCATTTCAAATCTCATGAGCCTCAACACACATCAATTTAGCAGCGTTTCTCTGAATCAGACGCGTCATCTCTGCCCTGGTGCTGAACGTATAATCAGGGGGTTTAACTGTGGAACTGAGGAACAGCCCTAATAATTTTAATGGAGGGTAAAATACAGAGGAGATTTCAGCTAGTAATTCATACTGGACAGAGTAATAGAAACTTGCTTTAGCCATGTCATTTAACTGTAATGGCTTAACGACAGCCTGTCACTGGTGAAAATAAAGGAGAACAAATGCACAGTTCACAATCAGAGTTGAAACAGGCAGGATTGATTCTAGAGTCAGAGATTTAGCACATAAAAAACACGACTCCACCGATCACCCTTAAAAATAAACTAAATAAATTAAAAGTAAATGTATGGTTTGGTTACCTAGTTTTCATATGGGATGCATCCAATGGAACTGACACTTTCACACATGTGGACACACATTTAAAGGCTTTTAATTTAAAATGCTATAGGTCTCTCTAAGTTGTGTATGCATGCTGCAAATGAAACTGTTTCTCAGCGTCCCAGTAGCTAATAAAAGAAAATCCTCAGAAATACAAGTTGATCAGAGAGACATGAGGTGTCTACATCAACCAGTGAGTTCATGGCCTCGCCCACCTCGGCTCAGGACTGCCAACCTATGCTGGAGTAGAGCCAAGCTTTCTCGTTAGCTAAGGAGGAGCTAAAAGCTCTGTTTACAGCTTCTGCTAGTTAATGTTAGCTATCCTGTGTAAGTAACTGTAGGTTTAAATCGGATCTCCGGTTGATTCCTACACAGGAAATTTGGCAGTGTTAAATCAACACTGTTAGTGTTAAATCAACACTTATTAGTGTTGATTTAACACTAACAGTGTTGATTTAACACTGCCAAATTTCATGTGTAGTTTTACCGAGACCTTAAATAAGCACTAGGGAAGCACGGTTTGACAAGGCAGCACAACTCGACAGAACACCGGTCAAAGCGGGCACCGTTTGCCTCGGATTTTGTGATATTTTATAACAGAGTCTAACTTTAAGTAAAGTTAAGTGAACTTATAGCACTCAGTACTATAGCTTTATAACTAAGGTAAAAATTGTAAAAATTTTGTCCTTTGAGTTTTAGAGCTGTACAATTTGACTGTGGTTTGGGAGGTGATTGGGGGGAGGGGGGATAGGCAGGTAGGCAGTCTCGGCTGTAGTGCTGTTAGCCAATAAGTGGCGATATGTTTGCATGTATGAATATTTATGAGCAAGAGATAAAACCTACTGTCATCATCTAAAGCAGGGCTAAATAGAAACACCAGAGCACTTTTTAATTAATTAATTTTTTTTTGCAAAAAAATGGCTCACGTGGCAATTAATTCATATTAGAGAGAGACCACAACTAGACATTTTAAAATGAATTTAAAAACGATGGAATGAGATGGAATGTTAACAGGAAGAAGATTCTCCACAATAAAGGAGCTATATAATACACAAATAGCTTATGGTGCTTTCTTTCAATGGCTTTATGTATTCTTGTTTCTTGATTTTTGATATTCATGTTCTAAACCTAAGGCCTAGATCTAACATTCATGGCACTTTCTACAAGTAAGGGAAGTTTAGAACTACTCAAAATTGTCTACTATTATTTGTCGCCTAAGGTGGTCCCATTATGACTGCTTCTGTTTTTACAAATGCTGTGTACTTTACTCAATGTTTATAGAAAACAGTGAGTCATACCGTGTCTGAAAACACTTAAGCAAACCTATTAGACATTACTGAACACCTCCACACTGTTTTTCAGAGAGTGTCTGGTAATTTAGATAAGTAGTTAGCACCAGGCTAATTGGTGTAAAATGCTTCCAGTGCATATGAGCTACTTAAGCATCATAATTCCAACACAGAAAAACTAAAAAAACAAACAAAATTCAGATCCCAAAACCTGTAGGGGAAAGTGGGGTGATTTGTGCCAGTGGGGAAGTTGTGCCACCCCCTGTTTCTAGGGAACCACAGAAGAAAGTTCACATGATCACAAATTTTTGAAAAGTCAGCAATTTTCCTCATCCTGCAAAGAATAAAGAATAGGGCCTTATTGCAAGAGGTAAGCACATTTAGGTTCAAAAAACATTAATTAAAAAAAGTAATAGGGAGCATTATTAATAATAATTATTTCCCCAGGAACTGCTCATTATCAGTTACCACAATGCAGATAGTTCACAGAGAAGCAAAATATGGTTGGACAATAAAACTGGTCTTAGAGCGCAATAATTTATTGTGGTGACGGACAGTTCTGGTGGAAACAGGAGAGTTGAGGTGCACACTGAATTCTGCCGTGATTTGATCAGCCGTGGTTTTATGTTTTTTGGATACAATCCGGGTTAGCACCCGAACATCCCTTTCAGACAGCTTCCTCTTGCGTCCACAGTTAATCCTGTTGGATGTGGTTGGTCCTTCTTGGTGGTGACATGCTGACATTACCCTGGATACCATGGCTCTTGATGCATCACAAAGACTTGCTGTCTTGGTCACAGATGCGCCAGCTAGATGTGCACCAACAATTTGTCCTCTTTTGAACTCTAGATGGTATGTCACCCATAATGTTGTGTGCATTGCAATATTTTGAGCAGAACTGTGCTCTTACCCTGCTAATTGAACCTTCACACTCTGCTCTTACTGATGCAATGTGCAACTAATGAAGATTGGCCACCAGGCTGCTCCAATTTAGCCATGAAACCTCCCACACTAAAATTACTGGTGTTTCGGTTTCCCCTGTATTTAAAGCGTATTGCTTCAACTTATGCAAATGTGAATGTAAACTGCTAATAAACCTTTAATCTTTGCTAGGATGTGATTGGTTTGCTAGGCCTTGTTTTAGAAAATTAACCTTTGGTGTGCTCATGTGTTTGACCTTTTCGCATTGGGGGCAAGTTGTGCCACAAGACCAAGCTGCATTTCTTAAATACTATATTTCAGATCCAAAGTGACTGTTTCCAGGGATGCACCACATCCTGAAATATATGTACATTTATTAGTTGGAAGCATTACTGTCATGGTCTTGCTTTAAAGTCACTTTAAGTAAAAACTGGCACAAATCACCCCTATTGGCTGATGAAGCAATCTTGACGTAAGAGTAGAAGCAGTATAATTTATTTTCCAAATTATCACAGCAGCTACATTTTGTCCCGCTGAATTCATGCCTTCTGGTTAACGCTAGATTAATTGCCTTTAAATTACCCAAAGCAAACAAACAATATACTCAGTAATGTAATGTGTACACAGATCTGTCAAAACAGAAGCCGTCAGTGTCCAAATGCTCGGCCACTTCAGAGAAGCTTCGCGGGGAAAGCGTAACCGCATTGTTTTCCTCAACGAATCATTAAATTCCAGCTTTGTCCGGATCAACGAAAGCTGCAGCATGAGTGGGCAAGTTCAGATCCGCCCTGATACCCGGCAACGGCCCAGGAGCATCACAACTCCTGCAAACACACTGGATCCACCAGACTGAGTTCGGTCTCGTGTTCTGTCAACCAACACAGCCTCAACCCGTACACTCTAAACTATGAACCATATTAACCAGTCAAATCTAATGTTTTTTAAATATATTTTAAAATCCTGATATCATATGTGACATTATCAAAACAGTATTTATATTGCATCACATTCCTACATGTATACTAAACATGCTGAGAGTTAGATTGTAATACAGTGCCCAAACTTCCATTATAGTACAGATTCTACTCTTCTAATTGAGTTAGATTGTGATATAGGACTCATACTTCCATTATAATATAGTTTCTGCTCTTCTAATTGAGTTAGATTTGAATATAGGATTCATACTTCCATTATAATATAGTTTCTGCTCTTCTAATTGAATTATATTGTGTTGTATGTCCCATACATCCATTATAATATAGTTTCTGCTCTTCTAATTGAGTAAGATTGTGATATAGGACTCATACTTCCATTACAATACAGTCTTCTCTTCTAATTGAGTTAGGTTGTGATATAGGAGTCATACTTCCATTATAATACAGTTTCTGCTCTTCTAATTGAGTTAGATTGTGATATTGGACTCATACCTCCATTATAATATAGTTTCTGCTCTTCTAATTGAGTTAGATTGAAATATAGGACTCATACTTCCATTATAATACAGTGTCTGCTCTTCTAATTGGGTTAGATTGTGTTGTATGTCCCATACATCCATTATAATACACTTTCTGCTCTTCTAATTGAGTTAGATTGTGATATAGTACTTATACTTCCACTATAATACACTTTCTTGTCTTCTAATTGAGTTAGATTGTGATATAGGACTCATACTTCCATTATAAAACAGTTTCTGCCCTTCTGATTGGGTTATACTGTGATATAGTACTCATACTTTCACTATAATACACTTTTTTGTCTTTTAATTGAGTTAGATTGTGATTTAGGACTCATACTTCCATTATAATTTAGTTTCTGCTCTTCTAATTGAGTTAGATTGTGATATAGGACTCATACTTCCATTATAATATAGTTTCTGCTCTTCTAATTTAATTAGATTGTGATATAGGACTCATACTTTCATTATAATACAGTTTTTGTTCTTCTAATTGAGTTAGATTGTGATATAGGACTCACATTTCCATTATAATATAGTTTCTGCTCTTCTAATTGAGTAAGATTGTGATATAGGACACATACTTGTATTATAATACACTTTCTGCTGTTCATATTGAGTTAGATTGGGATATAGGACTTATACTTCCATTATAATACACTTTCTGATCTTCTAATTGAGTTAGATTGTGATATAAGACTCATACTTCCATTATAATACAGTTTCTGCTCTTCTAAATGGGATAGATTGTGATATAGGACTCATACTTCCATTATAATACAGTTTCTGCTCTTCTAATTGAGTTAGATTGTGATATAGGACTCATACTTCCATTATAATATAGTTTCTGCTCTTCTAATTGAGTAAGATTGTGATATAGGACACATACTTATATTATAATACACTTTCTGCTGTTCATATTGAGTTAGATTGGGATATAGGACTCATACTTCCATTATAATACAGTTTCTGCTCTTCTAAATGGGATAGATTGTGATATAAGACTCATATTTCCATTATAATATAATGTCTGCTTTTCTAATTGAGTTAGATTGTGATATAGGACTCATACTTCCATTATAATACAGTTTCTGCTCTTCTAAATGGGATAGATTGTGATATAAGACTCATACTTCCATTATAATACAGTTTCTGCTCTTCTAAATGGGATAGATTGTGATATAGGACTCATACTTCCATTATAATACAGTTTCTGCTCTTCTAATTGAGTTAGATTGTGATATAGGACTCATACTTCCATTATAATATAGTTTCTGCTCTTCTAATTGAGTAAGATTGTGATATAGGACACATACTTATATTATAATACACTTTCTGCTGTTCATATTGAGTTAGATTGGGATATAGGACTCATACTTCCATTATAATACAGTTTCTGCTCTTCTAAATGGGATAGATTGTGATATAAGACTCATATTTCCATTATAATATAATGTCTGCTTTTCTAATTGAGTTAGATTGTGATATAGGACTCATACTTCCATTATAATACAGTTTCTGCTGTTCATATTGAGTTAGATTGTGATATAGGACTCATACTTTCATTATAATACAGTTTCTGCTCTCTTAATTGAGCTAGATTGTAATATAGGACTCATACTTCCATTATAATACAGTTTCTGCTCTTCTAATTGAGTTAGATTGTGATATAGGACTCATACTTCCATTATAATACAGTTTCCGCTCTGCTAATTGAGTTCAATTGTTTTACATATACATACTTTCACAATTGTATAGTTTCTGCTCTCCTAATTGAGTTAGCTTGTAATGCAGTACAGATATTGTTCATAGAGTTTATGGTTAGAACGTGAGTATAGTACTTATACTTTCACTAAAATACAGTTTATGGTCTCTTAATTTGAGATAAAAAGTAATATAGTTCTTATACCTTCACCATAGTACAGTTTGTGGTCTTTTAATTTGTGTTAAATTGTGATACAGCACTTATATATATCTATAGCACAATTTCTGCTATTTTAATTAAGTTGGCTTGTGGTACAGGACCCATACATTAACTCTAGTAAAGTTTTTGCTCCTTTAATTAAGTTAGATTGTGATACATTACTCATACTTTTACTATGGTAGAGTTTACACAGCTATAATTAAGTATTTTTGTTGTAAAGTACTACTTATTTTCATTACAGAATGAATTTCACGGTAGTAGAGTTTCTACTATTTTAATTAATAAAAATTGTGATGTAGTATTCGTGTGCTCACTATAATATGTTTTTTTTTTGTTAATAGGATCAGGCTAATACAGTACATATTACATTTTTATATACTATAGCACATTTTCTGCTCTTTTTGAGTTAGATTTTGATGCAGTATTTGTATTTAATTTATCTTTTTTTATTTTACTATATAATCTATATTTGAAAATCTTACAGATTGACTGCATCCTGTGTGCAGGAGAGTGTCAGTGTGTATAATGTGATACCCATGGTGTCACATGATTTCCTTGAGAACACACACACACACACACACACACACACACACATACACATATGCACACACTAGCAGTACCCGTATTAAGACTACATTCTACATTTCAAGAGACCCATTCAAGCACAAGCACCCATTCAGTACTCTTTGATGTCCGTGAAAAGGCACACACACACACGCACACACACACACACACACACACACACACACACACACAGGTTACTGTTCTGCTGATGTTTCCGCCTGAATAAGATTGAAATCTCATGGCCTCAATTACCACACATCCTACACTCTCATTTACTCTTATTCTTGAAAGGAGAATCCGATTTTCTCCAAAGAGAAACCTAAGACAGAGACACCATGATCACCCCCCCCCCCCACACACACACACACACACTGTATGTGGAATGTGTGGGTACCCTGCTCAAAATGTTTTGTTACTGTAAATGATATTACATGTTTATTTCCATCCTTTACAATCCAACTTGTAAATTGAGTGCACTGCTTGATCAGAACTTACCATCATATTTATCACTCACAGACATCTCATTCTGCAAAAAACTCATTTAAGGGTGGGGGGTACTAAGCCACACTGGGAGTAACTGGTAGCCTAAAAAAGTCACCACCCAACACGCAGATTTGTTTTCTAGAGTGGTTCGCTGTGGTGAGAACGTGATCTGCTCCCGATCCGACACAGACATCAAATATACTTCTTTTTAATCGAGCTAAACTGCTGATAAGGTGCAGTTTTATCAATCAATCTATCAACCTTTATTTTCACTCGGGACTAGGTTTTTCCCTGTGTGAAACCAAACCAAACAGAGGGAGAAAAGCTCCAAATTAACAAACTCATCGACTGTTTTTGTTAAGGGCCAGAAGAAAAAATATATTTAAAGTCACAGGCCACACTCTGTAATAAAACAAATAATGAAATATACCACTTTAAATAATACATTTTCTTGATTATTTTCATTTACACAACATTTTACTTGTCTTAATATCTTTATCTATCTGAGAGTGTTGTGTAAACTTTTTTTGTGTAAAGATTTTTCAAATTATGTTTCATGTCAGATGTTTCATTTCATGATGTCTCTTAATATTAAACTCCTTAATTACAGCAACTTTTAGACTCTTTTGCCCTTTTTCTGCGCTACAACTGAACACTCTCGCTGCTTTAAGACTCTTTGGCCTGTTTTTCTGCGCTACAACTGAACACTCTCGCTGCTTTAAGACTCTTTGGCCTGTTTTTCTGCTCTACAACTGAACACTCTCTCCGCTTTTAGACTCTTTGGCCTGTTTTTCTGTGCTACAACTGAACACTCTCGCCACTTTTAGACTCTTTTGCCCGTTTCTGACACCTAGCGTTCAAACTTTGAATCTCACATTATAAAAACCTTCTTAAGAGCGGGCAAACTTTCATTCTATTTCTAAAATACCTTGCGGGCTGCTTCAGTAAAGGAAATGGGCCAAAAATGGCCCGCGGGCCGTAGTTTGGACACCCCTGCCTTATAGTATTTGTCTGTAGTAACCAATTGGGACACAGCCACTGTATATCAGAAGCTGTTGTTTCTGTTCGGATAGAGTGTGAGAGACTGTGCTCTGTTTACGGGTTCGGTGGGCAGTAACTGGTGTTTCTGTGAGCTGAGAGACGAGGAATAACTGACCATTAGAGGAACACAGGCGGCGTCAGCACAGCTTAGCTCACTGATCAATGAATTACTGTTTACTGCAGCATGTGGAGCATGCCATCTGCACGTAACACTACTGAACAGCTTCAATTAACTGTCTGTGTGTGTGTGTGTGTGTGTGTTTAAGTGTGTGTGTGTGTGTTTAAGTGTGTGTGTGTGTGTTTAAGAGTGTGGGTGTGTTTGTGTGTGTGTGTGTAAGTGTCCAGGTCAGGCCAGTTGTCATTACTCTGACAACTGTCCACAACTCGGACGGCAGCTGTTACTGCACAGCTATCAATGAGGCATTACACTACTGCATAAACAAACCATGTGCGAGTTTGTGTGTGTGTGTGTGTGTGTGTGTGGTGTTTGCATGCAAGCCAATCCATTCCTTCGTGGCTTCATCTGTGATGAACCTGTGTGTGTTTCTACACAGTCACTCATTTCTACTTTATTTTGATTTTTTTGCTATATATTCTATGCACACACATACAGACAGTATATAAACATAGCACAAAGAGTGAGGGAAATGTGTGTTTTATTGATCTGGTAACTATTTATTGGTATTTATCAATACTTCTTGCCAATTAATTTAGTATATACACAATACTACCACCACCAAGCTTAACAGCACTTAAATTGCAATTGAATGCATCACTTATAATACTCCAAAAAAAAAAAATCAGAATGCTTTTATTTTTCATAGGGTTAACCTGAAAATTTTAGTAAAACTCAAAGGTGTTTTATTCTGGAGCAGAGCCATCTTTCCTCTCTCTCTGTAAATGCATGCAAATTGGGAAACTCGCTTGACTGTAGGCAGTGCTGATGTTCCAGCAACTCCTAATTTATGGCAGGCCTGTATCTTGGTGGTTCTTGGTTTGTTTTTGACAATCCAAACCAGTGAGGTATTTTTATTAAATTCAATTAAGGTAAAAACTTATTAAAAGTCCAATTTTTCAATGACTAAAGTGTCCATGAAGAGTGTATGTAAACTTCCCACCATATATACATATTGTTGGTGTGTGTGTGTGTGTGTGTGTGCGTGTGTGAGAGAGAATGACAGTGAGATGTTTATTCTGGGATCTGTGGGACAATTTACAACTGTTACCTTCACAAATATCCATTCACTCCTCAGTGTGTGTGTGTGTTGGTGGGGGGTAGTAATAGCAACCTGATATATTCAGTTGTTCACTGAAACAGAGGGCAAAGAAATATTACCTGCCAAAATGACAAAACACACACATACACACGCACACACACACGCACACACACACACACACACACACACACTGCAGCTGTTATTGTAGTTGAGTCTGCATGTTCAATATCAGCATATAATAGAGGTCCTTGACAGCTATACCTCTCTTGGTATGTGTGTGTTTGTGTGTGTGTGTGTGTGTGTGTGTGTGGTTTTGTGGGCTTGGGTGAGAGGATGTTTTGTAGAGAATGTAAATACACTCCTCTGAGCTATCCCCAAAATTTTAAGTCCCATACCAACAACAATAGATGTGTTTATCCTGTTCCAGCACCTGGCAATGGTAATAAACGTGTATTAAATTTACCTCGGTAGGTCTATGCATACTGTCATTTAGAAATATATGAAAACTTATTAAACATAAATATATATTTGCTATATTTAATATTACACATTTTGAAAAAAAAAATGGTCCTACATTGCGACCTGAAATCCCTTGGTAATCTTCAGCTTTCATGATGCCCTGCTTACAGTCATGACCCCCAGTGCCAGATGGAGCAAAACCACCCCAAAACATCTTCGGACCTCCACTACATTTGACTGTAGGTAGTCTCCAAACACAAGCAGCTACAAAAAAACCACCAGAAATAGAGGCTGGATTTGTCGCTAGTTGTTTTTAACTAAGAAAATGCAGATAAGAAGATTAGGAAATTCTCAGGTTCAACTCAGAACAGAATGAAAATTAAATGCTCCCCGCATGGATGTTTACACTAAAAGATCACTAATTAGCTAATTTTGCTGTCAATCAAAAAGGGATTCAGCCTCAGACAGATCATCCAATCATCATGCAGAAGCTGAGCGTCCGGGCCAGCTGAGGCCAGCCCACTGCCCCATAGGCCCCCAGAAACACTAAGCGTCTGATGGGTGGGACAAAGCCCAGCGTTTATCCAATGACTCGTCTCGTTTTGCTGCACTCTTTGCTTCGCTATTGAACTCTTTAAACTGTTTAAAGCAGCACTGTGAAGCTGCGGGAATGAGTGAGAGGAAAGCCGCGGCGTTACCAGTGATAAGAAGCTGATTCTGAACAAAAGTTGAGCGCGTTGTAGCGCATATTTAATAAGTGACATGTACACACAACAGTATATATTTAATCACTTATTTTTTTTTTTTTACATTTTAGGGGAAGCTGAGCTTCCCTTGCAGTCTTAGAGCAATCATCTCTGATTCACACCTATTAATTGCCACAGGTGAGTTTAAAAGAGCATCACATGGTTGAAATAAAGTTGTTTACCTACAATTTTGAAGAGTGTCACATGAGTATTAATTTTGTATTAACTGAGTTTTTTTAATAAACATGAATACAATAAATGTGTAAATGCAATGGACTTTATGTTAGATAGTTTTTTTTTCTAATACTATATAGTGTTATAAAGAGTTATACAGAGCGTATGCATTGGCTTCTGTGGTACCTATCAGGTGATTGGACAGCTGTCTTGATGAAAGCCTGTGGGATGTAGAGATAATTTATTGGCTCTCTTTGCGGTGCTTTGTGCTGTCGCTACTGTCTGTAGTCAGATTACGTAGCTCTGAAACAGTCTGGGAAATGGCCTTGGGCTTTAGGGTGTAGTCTGGGACTGTGTGTGTGTGTGTGTGTGTGTGTGTGTGTGTGTGTGTGTGTGTGTGTGAGGGTTTAGAGATAACACATCTTTTATAATATGTAGCTGTACAGCTAGTCATTGTACAGATCCCATATTTATATTAGAACTGACCTTCAATTACAGACAGTATCATTAAAAGCTGCACGTTCAGTGACCCGGTGACTGACCACGTCTCTTTACAGCCTGAACGCTTCACACGCAGACGTTCTAATGGCCAGTGTCTGTCCGAAGGGGCGTGTGAAGCACACACACACAGTGGTTATTTCCTGCAGTGTTGTGATGGTGTGCAGAATACTGGTTATCAGGTACTACTATTAGATCAGTGATGATACAGGTTATCAGGTTCTGCTGGTGGGTGTGTGTTTCTTACTCACTAAAAAAATGATAGGTGTTTTAAACCCCATGGATTGCAGAGGCCTGTAATATGACATACACTATATTACCAAAAGTATTTATTCACCTATTGGCATAGGAACCAGTGGGAATATCAGAAATAGGTGGATTTATCCCACTCAAAAATGATACCGCAAAAAAAAAAAGAAATTGTTTTAAAATCAACTTTTATTTTGAAAAGGGGTCAAACTCTGCACCCCCGCTATGAAAAGTACCCTCTCTCGGAAGAGCATTTCTTATTATGATTAAAGTTATCTATAGGAATTATCTTCACTTTTATCAAGAAGACGGTGCGTATGCTTTGCTGAGAGGGGGTGCTTTTCGTAGCGGGGTGCAGAGTTTGACACCTTTTCAAAATAAAAGTTGATTTTAAAACAATTTCTGATTTTTTTGTTAAAGCCATAGTTAAAGCCAAGAAGACGTGGGTGCGCGCTCCCGAGAGGGGGTTCTTTTCCTGGCGAGAGTGCTGAATTCGGCACAACAGTCTGCACCCCCACCAGGAAAAGCACCCTCTCTCGGGAGCGCGCACCCACGTCTTCTTGGCTTTAACTTTACTTAGAAAATGAAAATAACCAAAAAACTGTTCTAAGCTACGCTGACTCATAAAAAATAAGAAAAAAGAAACTTCACCTGCAGAGGGTGCTCTTCCTGGTGGAGGTGCTGAATTTGTCACCATAGGAGTGCCTATATGCCTGCACCCCCGCCATGAAAAGCACCCCCTCTTTTGGCAGGGCGTACACACCGTCTTCTTGATACAAGCGGAGACAATTATTTTAGCTGACTTTAAATAGAAACGTGCTCCCAAAAGGGGATGCTTTTCATGGCAGAAGTGCAGTTTTCGCTGCCCTTTCAAAATAAAAGTTTATTTTACAACAATTTCTGCTTTTTCTGAGATATAATTTTTTTTGGGGGGCAGGGACAATTCCACCTATTTCTGATATTCCCCTGGTTCCTACGCCAATGCACAGTGTTGCACTTCTACCATGTTTACACAGTGAAAGGTAATGATTGTGACCAGCAGCATCTGGCTGGAAATGTCCATGTGAACAGGCAAATGACTCGAATTCACTTCCACATTCACTGCTGATTAAATCAAACACATACTTCACAGTACAGTGTTTTTCCAAAAAAAAAAAAAACAGCTGTTGTTTAGCGTACAGGACACAGTGTAGTTCTGTAATTACAGACTGTAGTCCTGTATCTGTTTCTCTGCTTTTATCCTGTTCCTCAGTGGTCAGGACCCCACAGGGCGATGAGAGGTCCTGGTGTGTCCAGACCACTGAAGAACAGGGTGAAACTATTAATGAAAGCTGTGTTGAACCCATGAAATACAGCAGGATGTTAGATTTGACTGATAAGTGCTTGTTTAATTGTTGAGTAAGACATGCAATAGCTTCAGGGTCCATATACACAGTATTTGCATGTTGGGTGGAGTCCCCAGTGAGGGCAATTCCATTATTTATGATACAAAAGATCAACATTTCAGCTTTTATTTAAAGATATTTACATCTGGATCTGACACATTTTCCTTGTGTGTCCCGTTACATTGATTATTATACAGCTCTGGAAACAAATTAGAGACCACTTCAGTTTCTGAATCAGTTTCTTAGATTTGACTATTTATAGGTTTATGTTTGAGTAAAATGAACATAGTTGTTTTATTCTATAAACTACAGACAACATCTCTCCCAAATTCCACCTAAAAAATATTGTAATTTAGAGCATTTATTTACAGAAAATGAGAAATGGCTGAAATAACCGAAACAGAGAGTGATATTCAACACAATGGACATAAAACAATAAAAAAATATATTTTATTATAATTTTATTTCTATTTTTTTTCCCATTTACTCCCTAATTTACAAGGCCAATTAACCAACGCACTCATTATGACTCCCTCTATCACTAGTGATGCCCCAACACCAGGAGGGTAAAGTCTAGCACATGTCTCCTCCGATACATATGAAGTCAGACTCCGCCTCTTTTCGTACTGCTGCTGATGCGGCATTACTGAGTAGCATCACAGCGCTAACACTCGGAGGAAAGCGCAGGAACTTGGTTCCGATACATCGATACATACATCAACCTTTGGAGTGATGTGGGGAGAGAGCATCATCAACCCACCCAGAGAGAACAAGGCCAATTGTGCTCTCTCGGGGCTCTGGTAGCTGATGACGGTAGCTACATGAACAGGATTCGAACTGGCGATCTCCTAATAATATTGGCAGCACCTTAGCCCGCTGGAACACTCAGAGCCACCCATTATACAGTATACATTATTTTATATATGTAGAGAGAGAGAGTCATCTTTTGTGTGCATTATGAAGTAAAAACAGCATTCTTATATCTTTTCATCACTGGAACATAATTTACGTCTGAAATGGTCTAAAATATACGTTATGTGGTAAGAATAATTATCGTTTTTTACATTTTTTGGTTACAATTAAGAAAAACACTTTGTAGGTATTGAAAAACAGTTGTTTGGGTATCGGTATTGAATTCAAAGTATCGTTTCAGTATTAATATTGAACCTTTTTTTTTTTTTTTTTGCTGTACTCAGCTCTCTGTGATCCAGAACAGGCAGAACAGCAACTCCATTCACACACCTCCCTGATTATGTGAGACTGAGTTATGGTGGGAAATCAAAGTCCCTTCCATTGTCGGGCCCAAATGTTCCTGTTGATAAGGAACACAGCGCTGTGTGAGAGTGTATGTGTGTGTGTGTGTACTGCAGAACACTGTATTGTTAGGGTATTTATAGTTTAATTGAGGTCTATATCCAGCAGTGTTCCTCTGTGGAGTGGTGAAGGTGACAGGGGCTGCTGGACCCTCCCGCGGGCGCCAGGTTACGGGACACTTCTCGGTCTGAAACAGCTGTTGGTCACAGTGTCCTGTTCCCGATTTGTTTGTTTTGCAGAAAAACAAACAAGTATCACTCAAACTGCCAAAAGACTCGACCGATTTGACCTTTTGTTTAAGCAACAATCCACTCTTTCCCCTGCAGAGCAGTTTAGAAAGTCCAGTCTGAACCAGCTACAGTGCAAATTAACATCATATAAACTTCAGAATCTTCCTCACAATCAGAATCATTTTATTTCACTAAGAATGTTACACATACAAGGAATTTGTACTACAGGTGTTGGACAATGAAACTGAAACACCTCTCTCATTTTAATGTGGGAGGTTTCATGGCTAAATTGGAGCAGCCTGGTGGCCAATCTTCATTAATTGCACATTATTGCACCAGTAAGAGCAGAGTGTGAAGGTTCAATTAGCAGGGTAAGAGCACAGTTTTCTCAAAATATTGCAATGCACACAAACATTACAGGTGACATACCAGAGTTCAAAAGAGGACAAATTGTTGGTGCACGTCTTGCTGGAGCATCTGTGACAGCAAGTCAGCAAGTCTTTGTGATGTATCAAGAGCCACGGTATCCAGGGTAATGTCAGCATTAACCACCAAGAAGGACCAACCACATCCAACAGGATAAACTGTGGATGCTGTAAGAGGAAGCTGTCTGAAAGGGATGTTTGGGTGCTAACTCGGATTGTATCCAAAAAACATAAAACCACGGCTGATCAAATCACTGCAGAATTCAATGTGCACCTCAACTCTCCTGTTTCCACCAGAACTGTCCGTCGGGACAATAGATAACTGTGGTCTAAAACCAGGTGTTTCAGTTTCGTTGTCCAACCCCTGTATAAGAATGAAGAGCACTGAAAAGTGTAAGGAGCTAAGAGATAAATAAATTCTATACTGTACACATATGAATATAATGTAAGAATATAAGAATATATTCTAATCATTAAATGTTATTGTGTATATTAATATTACAAATGCCTCATGCACTGTAATATTGTTAGGTTGTGTTGTTACATTTCTAAACTTATGACCCATGACCCATGTTGTTGCATTTCAGGAGATATTTACACGTTTGCAAAGAACATCCACCCACCAGTGCATTACAATGAAGTAGAAAGGCTGAATGCAGTCAGTGTCAGGTCAGGTTCATTTCTCGTTTTTTTTTTTTTTTTTTTTTTTTTCTTATTTTTCTCAGGTCAATATTTCTGTTTTTTATTTTATTCGTTTTGTACATACTGTATCTATGAGCCTGGTTTCTCTGACCTGAACCAGATCAATGCAGCAAGAGCAGCACCATCAGCAAACATCAGCCCACTCTGCCTGTATAATAAAAACATGATGAGTAAAATTTACTTTAAAAAAGTTTCGCAGCTTTCTGCATTAGCTTTTTTAAGTAAATTTAATTTCAGATAAATTTAAGTAACTTCAACTCGATCTCAAGATTAAATGTTATATAGAGTAAATAAGTGAACTGAACTTCAGCCAATTCTTTCTTTTAGTAAACTTTACTTAATTTCTGCATACAATATTACCTAATAACAATTACTTAATTTATGCAATATTAGTCAAATAATGTATGATACATAATATATTATAATTACTGAAATTTAAATATATTAAGTTAAAACCACATATAACACTCTCTCAACACATGGATGGCATGTAATACAATCTTTTTAGTATATTAAATAAAAATATGTATTACATGCCATCCGTGTGTTGAGACAGTGAGACTTGGTGTGTTTACAGAAAAAAAATCTTTGACATTATGTAAATATTTGAGTGTGTGTTTTAATTATATTTATATAAAATTATATTGTATAAATTAAGTAATTGTAATTAGGTAATATTGTATGCAGAAATTAAGTAAAGGTTACTAAAAAGAAGGATTGATTCAGCAAAAATAAATGAAGTAAAGTTTACTAAAAGAAAGGATTGATTCAGCAAAAATAAATGAAGTAAAGTTTACTAAAACAAAAGATTGACTGAAGTTCAGTTCACTTATTTATTCTATGTAACATTTAAGTCTTAAAACCGAGTTGAAGTTACTTAAATTTACATAAAATTAAATTTACTTAAAAAAAGCAAATGCAGAAAGTTGCGAAACTTTTTTAAAGTAAATTTTACGCATCATTTATTTCAGTTTACTGTTGAAGCAGGTACTTGGGCAGTAATGATAATAGCAGTGTCAGAGTTAATCATCTCTCTCTCTCTCTCTCTCTCTCTCTCTCTCTCTCTGATGTAACAGTCAGTGTCTCTCCCCCCTGTCGTGTCTGGAGCGTTCGTGTGGATGTGTTTCCACAGCTGTCTCTAACAGTTGCTTGTGGCGTCTTTTTTTTCCCCAGCGCTTCTCCCTTTCAACGCCCCTCAGACTGACCACGGTCACGAACACAGCCGGCCCACGGCCTCCAGAGACCAATACCACGCTGCTCGCTCGGCGCAACAATCGCCGCTGTGAATCTGCTGGATATAAAAGAGCTGAGCGGTTGCCACATAATAAAACATGTTGCATCAACATGCATTTTTCCAGCGTGTGTTTCCATCTTAAAAACGCGGCTGCGCTTTTACATTCCTCTGCTCTCATCACTTTCACTCTTTCACTCTAAACACAAGGGGCTGTTGGAGAGAAGGCAAAAACAAACAAAAAACACAACGGCACGCCCTAAATCAAGCTGCACGATGTGCAATTGACCTGTGCAGCTTGATTTAGGGTGTGCCGTTGTGTTTTTGGTATTGTGAGGTTGCAAAAAAGTACGACTTGCGCGGCTCAAAATTATCTTAATTAATAATGGGTGTGTTTTGGACATAACATGAAATAAACTATTCAATGTGCCAGTTATCATTTCCTTTAAGATCCAGCTGAGCTCCGGCTTTTACACTCAGCAGAGGAAACTGACATGCTTTTCCCATCGTTACAATAGCAAAGACATGCTGACATACCCTAAATCAAGCTGAACGATGCACGGTTGATGGCTCATCGATAGATCCCTAACATAGCGTCTGATTTAGGCATTTAGGACAAATGGATGATAATCATTAGTAACATTAGCTTGTTAAATAAAAGAAAATACAAATCAGTCTAACGGGACCACATGCTGAATTATTTAGTAAACCAAAAAAAATAAAAGAAACAGAATATGTTTTATACTTTAGTAGCACATTTATCTTAGAGGACAGATCTGCAGGTTTTTAATGATTTTAATCTCAGTGTCTTCATGAGGGAGAGTCACCTGGAATAGTTTCCTCAGCGTCTTGAAGGAAGGAGTTCCTGGAGGTGCTGAACAATAGATGCTGCTTTTCCTTTACGCTGGGAAGCTTCAGCTAATCCCAATTATATTCGCTATCTTTCATAAACTCCTGAAGACTGAGCTCTTCAAAGAGCACTTACTCTCCTAACACCTCTAACTAACTACCTTCTACTACCAGATCAGGAGAATCTCTCACTATCTTTAATAAACTCCTGAAGACAGAGCTCTTCAAAGAGCACCTACTCTCCTAACACCTCTAACTAACTACCTTCTACTACCAGATCAGGAGAATCTCTCACTATCTTTAATAAACTCCTGAAGACAGAGCTCTTCAAAGAGCACTTACTCTCCTAACACCTCTAACACACTAACTACTTCTAACCTCATTTCCTTCTTCCCCTCCTTCACTCCTCTATCCCATTATTTCCCTTCAACCTCCTTTAGGCCCTATCTAAAAAATGCTTTACCTTTAACTTCTATTACTTTTGTACTTGACTATCGTAAGTCGCTTTGGACAAAAGCGTCTGCCAAATGTAATGTAATGTAATGTAAATCACCTCAAATCACCATCTCAGTTCATCAGGTTTAGATCAGGGGATTAATGTGGAGGACAAACACCTTTTTACTGTTTACTATGTAATTCCATATGTGTCCCTTAGGGGTAACAATAAATAAGAAGAGGTGTGTCCAAACTTTTGACTGGAACTGTACCAAGTTATATGCCTTCAGTGAATTAAATGTGACCTAGTGTTGTAAAGGTTGTATCTACAGTATATTTGTGAAAGTTTTGAGAAGTTTCCTAATGGAAGCCCCGCCCCTCCAGTGGAGAAAATGTGATGTGGTGCTCTGTGGATGTTCTCACAATTAGATTGGCTGTACTTTATACAAAAAATTCAATTCAAATAAAGTAATTGTTAATAAGATGATATTAATTAATGTTATTATTTGTTATTAATTATAACCCAGTCTGAGCTGTAAAACAAGCTTTCTTTTAAACTACAAAGACTAATTTGTTAGTCTAACTAGTTTAATAATGTAATGTTAATCTTTATCAAGGGCTTGTTTAGCTTGTTTTGCTGGTCATTCTGGTCAATCAACATGGTCTTGCTCGACATGCTAACCTGTCCAAGCTTAACCCTTGTGTGGTGTTCATATTTTTGTTACTCGTTTACTTTGTTACTTGTATTTAATTCAGCAAAATTAAGCAATTTTACATTAAAATGCTTTACACATGCTTGCTTCACCTAAATTGCAAGCAATATAAACAGCTTACATGGTTAATATTTACCCTTTACCTTTCTAATGTTACATTTCTTTTAAAAAGAGCTACTCTTTTTTATTAGTTTTTTTTATAAAATGTGAAAGAAAATGAATTAAACTCAAGATATGAGTAGAAAATTTGTTTAGTTTCAAGTTTACAAATGAAGCAATGTTTATTAGCCCTTGGCCAAACATACTGTATGTAATATAAATGTGTGTGTGTGTGTGTGTGTGTGTGTGTGTGTGTGTGTGTGTGTGTGTGTGTGTGTGTGTGTGTTTTTCACAAAAAATGAGCCAATCCCAATGAATTTGAGTTAGAAAAAAAAAAATTTGTATCATTTGATGAAAAATGAAAACGGGTCCCACAGACCCGAACACCACACAAGGGTTAACGGGCATGGGGCATGGGGTCATTGGTCTCAGCACTACATTGACTTAGACAAGGTGGTGGTGTATGAGGTGTTAGTGTGTGTTGTGCTGGTGGTACAGTGAGTGGATCAGACCCTGCAGCAGTGCTGCTGGAGTTTTTAAACACCTCAGTGTCACTGCTATACTGAGAATAGACCACTACTCAGAAACATCCAGCCAAAAGCATCCTGTGTTCTGTGTCCTGATGAAAGTGTGAGCACTGATTAAAGACTACCGTTCTTCTTAATGACATGAAATAAACACCACAGAAGAACCACAGACCTCAGTTATCATGACATATATCAGTATAAGAAGGTCTTCAGCCGTGGGAGTGGGCACGGCTGCTGTAAATGTACTACAGCCACAGGCCTGTCTGCTGGGTTTAGTGGTTTTTCCGTGCTCTGATTCGTGATTCTGTTTTCGTTTCAGCACCAGATCACTCACCTCTCCACACACCTGCGCGCACACACACACACACTGAAGCCAAATGTCTTAGAAGGGTCATGTCTCAGCCTGCCCACCAACTCATTAAAACACACAGCACTCTTCAAAAAGCTTAGCTGGGTGTGTTTTGCTACTTTCTTGAGGCTCAGCAGCGCAAATCCTCCTACGTCCTTCCAGTTCTCATGAGAAAAGAGCAGAACAAAGCTGTGAAAGAACCGAACCACACAGAAAATAAACATTCTGCTAATTTTTTTTTTACATTTCCCAAACCAACTGCCTCACCTCTCCAGCAGTGTTGGGTAGTAATGGAATACATGTAACCAGTTAGAGTTACAGTGAGAAAGTATGTAAGTAGCAAAGGTGTCTACAATATTCACATTCATTACTCTGTATGTAAAAGTATAGATACTAGGGTTTAAAATACTTCTGTAAAAGTTGAAGAAATATCAACTCAAGCTTTTTACTCTTTAAGTAAAAGTGTAAAAGTACTGGTTTCAAATCTACTTAAAGTATAAAAGTAAAAGTAATGTAAGGGGAAAAAAAAGCTTAGGCCTATAGTGCACTCCAGTTGGACTGGAGTTTGTCTGGAGTTCTACTAGCATACTAGGATACATACGTCTACTATGTTCTTGCTGGAGTGTGTGTGTGTGTGTGGGGGGGGGGGGGGGTCGTGACGTGTGCAGGTGTCACAATCAGATTTACTGGATGGAGAGATTGAGAGATTTATCTTTAGAGTGTTTTTTTTTTTTTTTTTTACGAAAAGAAGCCAGAATGAGTTTTCTTGATGAAGCTTCTGAAGTTTCATACTTTGCCGGCTGCCGGAATAACAAACCTGCCTGACTGACCACTGTGAGCAACTAGTGGGAGGAGCCTCCTAGAGGGGGATTTTGATAACAGTGTGGTGGTATTTTCCTGAATTGACCATCACAGAATTTGAAAGACGGTTTACACAGTTTGTCGTTGTATTCATTTCATAACCTGTTGTTGACTGGGGGGTCCCAGGCCAGCTTGGGGTCCTAGGCTATTGATTAGTTAGCTTGGCTTGTTGCAACAAGCCTGGGGGGGTCATTAAGCAAGTAAGTGTCAGTTTTGGAAATTGTTATTCCCTATTGTGTCCATGTGTGTCCATTCTACACCCCATAATAATCTTTTTAGGTCCTACAGCAGAGCCTTTACTCTCTCATCTGAGACTAGTCAGCAACAACAATGCCTCCCCCTGCTGTACAGATCTGGCTTTGCATAATAAATTACAAAAAAGCTCTTTATATATATATATATATATATATATATATATATATATATATATATATATATATATATATATATATATATATATGTCTTTGCAGATACAGTATTATGAACCTAATTAAAAAAAAAACTCAATTGCTGCATTTTAGACTTCAAATACAATCTAACAAAAACTTTCAATTTGTTAAAAAAAGGCAAAGTGGGTTAAAAAAATGTAAATCTACATTTAAATATATGTGTCCTTTTGGAATTTTATGTTTTTCTGTATAAATTTGTCATAAAATGGGATCTGATCTTCCTCAAAATCAAGGGTATTGACATATATAATGCCCTTAAAATAACCATTATATCCTACCAGTTTATTGTTTTTGAGTAAAATAATTTTGTTTTTTTCTATTTCTGACTGCTGACAACACTTCTGCAAATAAATGCTCTAAATGACAATATTTTTATTTTATTTTTTATATCATGATTTTTCTAGCGCTCTCTGTGTTCTCCTTGTGTTCACCCTTGTCTACTCTGCTCCCACGTGTGTCATTTGTAGCTCCGCCCCCTTGTTACCTGTCCTCAGGTGTTTCTTGTTTCCTGTTACTTCCGTGTGTATACAGTACACAGCCCCTTTGTTTCAGTGTTCCCTTTGCCAGTTCTTGTATGTTCTACGTCTGTCTACATGCTACGTCTCTGAACCCTCGTAGAAGTTCATGTTAAATCATCTGCACTTATGTCCGCCGCTGTATTAAATTTTTGTTTCTGACAATTACCTATAAATAATAAAATCATAGAAACTAATGAAGTATTGACCAAAAATTCAGAAAACGAAACAGCATGGGCTGATTACAGGGCCCTGTGGTAGGTCATTAACCTCTCCTGTGTGTGTATGTGTGTGCGTGTGTGTGTGTGCGTTAATAGGAATGAATCATGCCATTAGAACTGATTATCATGATATTAGTCATAACCATAAAAACCCTGTTTCCAGTACACAAACAAATGCGTGCATTGATATGTTCAGTGTAGGAGAGCATCAAATTAGAGCATCAGAAATGTCAACAGAACAAAATGATGTACACTGACCAACAAAAAACACAACTAACAATAATTAGTACTGCAATTACAGCAATAAAAATCACTCCATTCCCTATTAAATACAAGCTATTTCAACTTGACATCCAAACTAAGAAAAAAAAATGAAAATAGAAAACAAAAAAGTGTTAAACAAACCGGAACATGTTTTATATTTTAGATACTGCTTTGCACATCTTGGTCACCTTTATGAGGTAGAGTCACCTGGAATTCAGGCTTTTAGTTAACAGCTGTGCTAAACGTATTAAGAGTTAATTACTTGAATTTCTTGCCTCTTAATGTGTTTGAGAGCATCAGTTGTAAAGTTGTGAAGAGGTAGAGTTACAGGTATACAGTGAATAGCTCTATTATGAGAAGAACTACTCAACTGAATAAAAATACTTTAAGCAATGAAGGTCAGTCAATCTGAAAAATTTCAAGCATTTTGAAAGTATCCTCAAGTGCATTCACAAAGATCATCAAAAACCTTATAATGATGAAACTGGCACTCATCAGGATCGCCCCAGAAAAGAAAGAGGGTTATCAGCCTCAGAAACAGCAAATTAACAGCACCCCAGATAGGAGTTTTTTAATATAGTATATAGTAATAAAGTATTTTTTCAATGCTTTACCGAGTATTTTATTTTTTAATAAAATACATAATTTAGTATGTGTTCCAACTTTTGACTGGTACTACAACTTAAATCAGCACATCAGAGTCCTCTTAATACTATAATCATCTATTGGTGAGTATTGTTGTGGTGCACTGCCCTCTGCTGGATCCATGGGATCATTAAGCACCAGAACTTTTTATAAATGTAAAATGTTTTTTTTTTCAGGAACTTTTAATTACAAACCCTAAAACAATATCTCCTCTTTTGCTTACAAACACTGATCATGTCTGGATTTAAATCACATTTTACTGCACAATCTCTGGTAATGTCATCACTCCAGACCAAATCTGCTCTTTCTGGTGCTATTAAGAATCAAATAAATGTCCTGCTTTGTACCTGAATTACCAGTTAACAAAGTAAACAACCATACTTCTTGAACCAATGTTTCTAAAAAGCAACACTTTCTTCAGTAAAGAATCCTAAAAGATTACCGTATTGTTGCACTATAAGGCACACTTAAAATCATTTCATTTTCCCAAAAATCTTATAATCCAGTGCACCTTATGTATGAATTTTACCAATCAGATTGTAAAGAGCATTTAAAGGCCCTTCACTGAAATACAGCACAATACAGCAGTTTTAGTTTAGTTCTCCAGCACAGAGACTGGAGCAGTATTAGCATTAGCTGCTAATCATGCTAAGCTCCAGTTCTTATGCCATTCAGAGGTAAATATTATTGGCCTGTAGCCTGCTGCTAATCGCAGCTAGCGTGCTAACTCTTTCACTGTTCAGAGGAGAGTATATTGGACGGTAACCTTTACTGTGTTAAAACAAACTATGTGGGACAAACCACTAGCTAATATCACCCTGGCTTACTGAAAAACTCAGGATTCCTCACTCTAGCGCTGTCAGGTGGCATTAGCCGCTAACCACGGCTAGCCTTAGTGGAAATCTAAAGATCTAAGCTTACTGTAAATAAACGGACACTTTACTCACTCAAACAGTTTTCAGGAGAGAAATGGGTGTAGGTTAACATACTGCTCTCGTTTGACTTTAAAAGAAAATGTTTTTTTTTTAAGATTTACAGTTTTGTTTACTTAGCTTAGCTTTACAGGTAAACATGGAAACAAGGAAAACTTGACGACACCCCTGTTCCTTACTAGTGTCGTATGATTCGACTTATAATCTGGTGCGCCTTATGTATAAAAATAGACCAGAAAATATAGGTTTTTGATATCAAAATTATGTCACGTTTTCAGAATGCTTCAGGATTTTTTATTTCTGCATAGTTATAGGCTATCCTTCCTGGAACCTTTTCAAAATATTGCTAAACGTTCCTATAACATTGTGTTAGCTAGGCTGAGACATTCAGCATATTAAGACATGCCACTGATTGAAATATGGTTGAGAGTGTTCACAACCCTTAAAAGGGCATTTGTTTATGGATAGATTATTTCTCTTTAACAAAAAGAGCCAGGCTTAGTTAAGCCAGGACAAGAGGAGGGTTAAAGACACACCATGCAAGCCTTTGTCTGTGTTTTATGAGCAACGTGCACGGCGCACCTGCATGCCTAAGATAGGAATGGGAAGCTGACTATTGACTGTTGTCATTGTTTTAATCAGTCAGTGGTGCACCTGTATTTACTGCGGCCAAGAATTAATGCAAATTAATGGCAGAAACGTACTTATTATTATAATAATAATATATACAAAATTATATTTAATGTCTGTGGAATTTTTGTAAGATTCTTGGCAGATGGATTTAAGGCATTTTAAGACAAATTAAAGCATTTGATAGTTTAAGTAATTTAAGACTCCCTGGACAAAGCCACTACAAATGTATTTGTTTACCTAACTATGCAGGAGTTCAGTGGACTTCCTCTTTAAGTGGACTGAAGCTTGTTGGGTTTGTGTGGAGGAGGATGATGAGCTGGTGTATCTGATCGTGTAGCCGCCTCTGTGTTCTGATTATTCCCAAATTCCCAAAGGAGAGGGAACAGGCTGAGGGAGAAAAAGTGAAGAGGAGAAGTGACACCTTTTGTAATATTCTCTCTTTGTTTTAGAAGCACAAACTGATTTATACTGTAATAATGAGTTTCTCGTGTCAGTATCTCAGGAGATTAACGCGTGTTTGCGTGTGAGTTATTAAATCTGAAGCGAAACAAAGAGAGCAAAAAGGTGTTATTTAATGAAGACTTCAATCATCCATCATTAATAAAGATTCTAAGAAAAAGTTTATTATTAAAAAACTCACTTTCTTTGGCCACTGTAGAGTTTGGTGGTAGAGTTGTTATCCACTATGCTACGCCAGGCGACGCCAACGGACAGCTCAGGGTTAGAACCAGGGTTAGAAGCAAGCTACAGTCCGATAATACCTCTGGACGGCCAATTAGCGCGGTTAATGTTAATACAGCTGGACAACTAAACTGAAACGCTGCTGTTCAGCGGAGTGGCTTTACTGCTTCTTATAACTTGACTAGTAAAATTCATACATAAGGCGCACAGGATTAAAAGGTGCACTGATGATATTTGGGAAATAAAAAAAAATTTAAGTGTGCCTTACAGTGCAAAAAATACAGTAGTCTGTGAAGTGTTTGGGTGCTCTTTTTTTGGGTGCTGTTAGCTAGTGGTTTCTGAGACTGGTAACTCTGATGAGCTTCTCCTGTACAACAGAGGAAACTCTTGCTCTTTCTTTTCTGGAGTGGTCCTGATGAGAACCAGTTTCATCATAACATTTTTGAAATGTTTCGGATTGACTGACCTTCATTTCTCAAAATAAATGTTCTCTGTACTTAGTTGAGTAGTTATTGCCATAATATGGATTAGAACATTACTCAAATAGAACTATTTACTGTATACCAACTTGTATACGTCTTCACAGCTTTACAACTGATGGATGGATCCATTAGTTATGGATGGAATCACTGGAATTCTATAAAGTTTTTCAGGTCAGAATGTACCATTTGGGAACTCTATGCTTGAGCCTTACTAAATAACATTAATATTACATCTAACATTCTAAAACATGGTCTATATTGGTATTCTTTGCTCTTGGGCTCCCATATACGGTCTTGAGATGGAATTCCCACTTTGAGCCATCCCAAAGGACACACTTTACACACGCATTTCTGGACAAGCTGAGAAATGCAGATGCTGTGGACTGGGTAATATTACAGGAATTGGGTTGCATGTATACAATGTATAGTTTTGCATATGCATAGTTTTGGTGAGCATAATCCTGCCCACTTCACCATCTCTTGAGTGGTGACAATAGCAATTTTTCTCAACTGTTACTCCTGCTCTACTCATTTTAGTTCTTTCCGTGCTCCCAACACACTTTTAGAGTGTCAGGCGGTGTGCTTGGGGCAGGGAATCCACTAAAATGTGCAGGACATTGTGGTAAACTGCAATCACATTTTACATCAGCAACAGCGTGACCTGGTGATATCGGTGTTATGTGGCAAGTAAGTCCAAATAAAGTGATGATGAGTCAGTGGGTGTTTATCGTAGGCAGTAACATCAGGCGTTCAGATGGCATGAAAGCGTCAGTGCACCCGTTGCACTCAGCCCCAATCAAAATGATTACAGTGCTAGCCTACCTGCTTTCTGAAGCACTCTCTCAGAGGAATAATGACTGTGCTGTAACATGTTTGGATGGAGGAAATTAACATTAGCAATGTGGCTTTTGCTTGTGTAATTTTAACAGAGACCTGAAAATGATACACATGATAACATTTTATCAACATGATTTTCCTAATTAATAAGTTAATAATAAAAAAGAACACACAAAATCATACTCTGTGATTGATCTTTGAGAAAAACTCACTGTTTTTCTGGAGCAATCAGTGTTTGTTTGTTCTCTGGATGATTATCTCTTGAGATTTTTCATCTGTTTGAGCAGTGAGGAACTCAGCCTTTATGACTTCTTTAGTGAAGACACTTGTTTACACGGGTTTTGCCAGGGCTCTGCCTAATTGGATCCTCTCAACGACAGAACTCTAATGGGCCGTATTTCAGAAAAACACTGATGGAGAGCAAAATGTTTCCTAGAGAAAATAAGACAATGACGCACGAAACAAAGGTCAAATGTGAGGTCTTCCAGAGCAAATAGTGAAATAAGCTAGATTTATGCATTAAAGTGTTCCAGGCTTTTTTTGGTAAATTATCACAATATAAATTAATTTTACTTCAGCTGGATTCTCCACAATGAGCAATTTCACTTTGCTAACTTCTGGAGAGAATACATTTATTCAGAAGCCCACCACCCACTGTTTATCCCTGCCATACACATCTTCAATTCCAGTGAGGCTGGGACATTGTGTTAAACATGAATAAAAGAGAATATAATGATTTACAATGATTTAAAAAAAAGACTACACTTATAAAGGGGTTATAAATGGTTTATAAATGAGTGTATTAATTATTATGATTATTATTATTGATTAGGTTGTAAATGCTTTAAAACCATTGATAAACAGTTACAACATCAATTGAAAAGGCAACAGTTATCCGTTGCTTACTTATTTATCATTTATTTCAACGTAGTCCTTTAATTTATAGTAGATAGTTAAACATGCTTACAAATATATTAATATGACAGGTTTATTGAAAAAAAAACACAAAGTAAGATCAGTATTTAGGAAGATCTGCGGTTTGACAGTATAAATAAGTGTGGAAAATGTTTTTTCAAGTATTTGCAACCTAATTAATCACTCATTAATAAACTCATTAATAAACTATTCATAAACCCTTTATAAAGGTAGTCTTATTTTAAAGTGGCACCATTTTTTAAAAACCTATTATTTATTGAATACTCTACAAAGATAAGATATGTAATGTTCAAACAGATACATTTTTTTGCAAATATTCACTCATTTTAAATGTGATGCCTGCAACACATTCCAAAGAAGTTGGAAACATGGAGGCAAAAAGGTAGTTTGCTAAAAGACTGACTTAACTTCCTGTAATTTGTCTGAAAATCTGAACCATCAAGAAAAGTGCTTTCACACTGTAGAACAGGGGTCAGCAATAGGGGGCCCATGGGCTAAATGTGGCTCACAAGCATGAAGCATCTGGCTCATGAGGTTGTTTGGACTATAATGAACGATAATGAAAAAATAAAAAAATATAAAATGCTTTTTTGGTGAGCTTTTGTTTATATTCCTCCCCTATCTTTCTGTCGTGACTTTTTAATTTCCGCCTGAACTCGTTTTTCCTCCTGTTCTTGGGTTCCCTATCTTCAATCGTGTCCCAGTTCACTAGCCGGGGCAGCGGTAGTGTATTGGACCGCAACCCTGATGACACGATTTCAATCCCGCGTGAGGAACGGAGTGTTTATTTATTTATTTTTTTTTTTTTTACTTTCTTCTTGGGTTTACCTGCTTTGAGCTTTGAGATCAACTGTTCTGCAATTGGGTTCAACAACCCTCTGGGCTGGAGAGCTACTAGTCTGTAGCACTCCATCCCATTACACATAATTTTCAAAAACTGATTTTTTTTTTTGTTGTTGTTGCTTGCCATGTAATGGCTTGGAAAATATCTGCCCCGCGGCCAAACTGTAGACAAACCTAACTGTGGTTCAGAAGATCCGGATCGAAAACACCTCTTTTGATCAGACTGAACTGTGTTTCTTTGGTCTGGATCATGGTTTTCTCTGCCCCTTTCACACCTGCTACTTTGGTTTCAGACCCAAACTTAAAATTTTGAAGTCCTGACCAAACAATGTAGGTGTGAAAACACATATTTGAGGTTGTGGGTATGATATCCCAATTAACAATCTTTTTAATTGGATATCCTGTTCACCATTAAGCAGCATAGAGAGCCCACCGGTGCCACAAACAATGCTAATTTCCAGAGCAAATGCTACACAATGTTGCTTTACCAGCAGCAGAAGGACAGTAGTAGTTTTAGATGTTTTAGTCTGTCATTAGTGGCAAAAGAATACAACACTAGTTCTAGACTGTTGCTATTCCAATCTGAAGCAGATTTATCCAGCTTCTTCCACTGGAATGTTGGCCGTGGCGCTGCTGACGTTTCCCATGATCCCAGCTTTTACTTTCTACTTCATCTTTGTACTGATAAGTTTCTGTCACAACACTCTGAGCAGCTTTTGCACACTTGCATTCAGTGGAGAACAGTACAGTTACTGAATTAAGAGGTGTATTCTTATATAACGCTGCCTAGATCCAGAAACCAACAGGGTAGGAAAATGTGGACATTTGGAATATGTGCTTCTGAACAGAAATGAGCAAAGGAGCAAAAGTGCTTAGTTTTTAAGATCTCAAGATATCAAGTTTCCCCCCGACCAGGATCATCTGCCTCCATCTCTGCTGCACAATTTATGATTTCAGTGCACGCAACATGCCTTCGGAAAGCTTTTCCAAGAACAGTTAGAGAAGGGAGAGAGAGAATAACAAAAGAAGGCTGTCGTAAGCCTCTGGATGGCCCGTACCATTTCGCTGGCTTGTATTAACTTTTTCTCTGAGCTTTTTGTCACTGACAGCACAACCCTGATGGAGAGGTTTGGCTCTGAATGGAGCGGCGTAGAGAGAGGAGCAAGAAATAAGGCAATTTGGTGCATAAGAGTGTCAAACCTGATCCTGGAGAAGATGAAAAAGAAGAAAAAGACTCTCTCCCACACTCCCCCTCTCTTTCTCTCTCTCTCTCTCTCTCTCAGTTTTTTTCCATACTAAAAGGAAAGCTAGTTTCACCTAAACTCCCTTCTCACTGCTTTGCTGCTCATGCTAACATCAATAAGCATATTTTAATATGCTTAATTTCAGAAGAAACATTGAATCAGTGTCAAAATACTTTTTTTTCCTGTATCTCCTTTTACTGTATCTCTTCTCTTGTTTACCAGAATAAATGTTTTTTTTTTTTTATTATGTCTACCAGCAGCGTGTTGGAATTAAGGGGTCTTAGTGCTTTAATAAAGAAGAGCATCTGTGAATAGATCTGTGTTGACATTATTTATCTGTTAATAAGCAAAATAATAATGAATATAAATAGTGGAAGTTTTTGTGGCAACATTGCGCTTTTCCAGGAACCCAAGGATGCTCTACTACAATCAACACTCAAAAATCACATTCAGCTCACACCCAGAGGACTTGAACCCAATACCCCAGTGCTAAGAAGTGAACACAAGAAACACAAAGTCACTATGGCAGCCACTTTAAATAACAAAATTGTGAATGTTTTAGTGTATTTGCATCAAGCTCTGCAACATTTAATAGTTAAACAGTTAGTGCTGGGCGGTATACGATGTGATCATCCGGTCACATACATTCGGTAGCTAATGCTAACCAGTTAGCATAACAAGCTAACAGACCAGAGTGACAGTAGCTCAGCTCTGTGGAGTCAAACACAGGTCTTGCTCTATTCTGTATGGAGATAAATGAGAACTGCATTTTATCTGTGGACCTCCTGCTGCTGTTTCTCAATGTATAGTGTATTTTTATTCCAAGTAAAATAGAAAAACAAAAGCAAATAGCAATTATTTACTCAAGAGGAAACGAGAGGAATGAAATTGCAGAATCAATCCACAGCTCAGAGAAAAGTTCCTCTTATACCCCAGACAATCTGAGATTGGTCCTGAGAACAGAATCATTTGTTTAGCACAAAAGATAAAACTCCCTAAAACTCTGAATACGAGGTGAAAATAAACTTCATGAGCAGAACTGAATTGAATGTATTTGTTAACTAGAGAAAAAAGGAAATTGTGGCTGATTTTAATGCTGTAATGCCTCAAATGGCTTCAGGAAAACAGCTGCATGAATGTAACTCTACTTATATTTAATGTTTTCTCTTCGAGTACTTGGCAAACCAGTCGGGAGCTGTAGTGTGAATCCTAAAATATGTTTCGCAATATCCTTCTTGATGCACTGCTGCAGAGAGCTGTATCAAGAAAGCAATATCTTTCTTGATGCACACTTTTATTCAAATATGATTTAATTTTACATAATCCAATTGGAAATACATATTAGTAATCAGCAAGGCCAATGTTACAGTTAGCTAGAGAGTACTTTGCTCTTGCTGACATGCTGGTACATGTGCATCTCGATCTCTTTTGTCCACGAGACTCTTTTCCAGAATTCAGCATGCTGTTTAAAGTAGATTTTAAAGTTGAGGCTGTAATCTGAGTGTCCTGTTTGCGTCGACTTAAAAGCGTGGAGTACAGAGCAAATAAAAATACAATACCACTGTGAGAAACAAAACACATGACTGATACAGAGCAATAAAAGCCATCATGTCAAAGCAACAATGTGTGTGTGAGAGAGAATGAGAAAGAGAGAGAGAGAGAGAGAGAGAGAGAGAGAGAAAGAAAGACTTAGAGAGAGTTAAGAATTAGTGATTATTTAGTTGTTATTTTAGTTGTTATTTATCAAATGATGAATTGCATAAGTCAAATTAAAGTTCATATTTTTTATTTTTGACAGTTTATATAGAGGACAGCTTTAATCTCACATCTTTCTCTCTGTCTCTCTCTCTCTCTCTCTCTCTCTCTCTCTCTCACACACACACACACACACACTATTGCTATCCTCCCTGTTACTCTGTGTTCCCAGCTCCCAGGCAATAAACACTATAAATTACATTCAGAAGTCAGAGAAGCAAACATCACTTCAAAAATTTCACTTTTGTTCCAAATGTTCCCAAACAGCATCCCCCAACCCCCCGCTGACTGTTCCGAACAAGAAGTCTCACCACAGCAAAAGAAAACAACCATTACTTTATCATTAAACATGACAAGCAATAACCTGTAGCAGATTTTACACCAATAACTGTATATAGCCATGGTTCAATTCCCCTCTATTCAATACAAATAAAGACAAAATTGAAAATTCTGAGTCATGTTGTCAATTTTGCAGCCACAGAGGCAGAGTCAGATTTACTGACTCATTAGGTAGACCCAGCTCCACTTCCTGCAGACTCAGTGTGTGTCCCAGACTGCCTTCATTGAGTTTAACAGCACCGCCTAAAGGACCAGAGCAGATCAAAGCAGATATATGCACTGGATGATAGACAGTTTCTGCAGTAAGTGCAACGTTTCTACATAATACATTTCCATGACTTTTCAATTCCTTCACTGCAAATTCTCATGACCATACGATCTTTAAAACATCAGTGCAGACATGGACAATAAAACTGAAAATCCATGTAAAATCTGATTAAAGTAGGCCTTTGTCGGTATCACTTTAAAATAAGGCTACTTTTATAAATGGTTTACAATTAGTTTATTAATGGTTACTAATTAGGTTGTAAATGCCTTAATTTGCAAAAAACATGTCACTGTTGCCCTTTCTAAGTATGTGTTACAACTGATTATTAATGATTTGTAAGGTGTTAACCACCTAATTAGTAATCATTAATAAACTAATTGTAAACCATTTATAAACCCTTTATAAAGGTAGTCTTATTTTAAAGTGATACCCCTTTGTCTTACCTAAGATGGAATGAAAACTTTGAAATATCACAGATTTTTCTAGCTAAATAACATTTCTGCACATCTATGCCTTTATATGCCTATATTTATCTGAATGAAAATATACAGCATTAAATTGTCCTTTTTCTCTCTGTGTGAATTTACAGTTGTAGTGCAGTCTAAACTACAGTCAGAGTAGGAATCCTGCAACCAGCTAATTTAAAGTAAATAATTCTTTTTTTTTTTTTGGAACTAAATCAATAAACAGAGAAAAAAAATAATTTTCCACAACTTTTCCAAAACTTTATGGGTGTTTTTATTTTTCCAAAATTTATTCAGGACTGGAAGTTGCTATGTTTCCAGATTTTTCTTGACTGTACAAACAGTAACAGTAAAAGTGCAATTTGTTCATTATATTACCAAACAATGTACATTTCCATCAAACTACAGTACTGGAGCTCAGCTCTAGTTACTCTGTATGAAGAGATGGACCAAAGCTACTACAATCCTGTTTAACCCCTGAGCTGCTATTAGAGAATCACCATGCATGTTTTATACAGTACAAAAAAAAAACAGTTTAAAATCAAATTGAGAGTCCAAATACTGCTGATATAGTCAAGGAATAAAAAGGAACTAAATATTTTTTATTGTAATACTCCAGATAACATTAGAACAATATACACACTGTTAAACATAACAAGTATTTCTTACTCTATTAATTAGATTAATTAGAGGTGTTAGGAGAGTAAGTGCTCTTTGAAGAGCTCTGTCTTCAGGAGTTTCATAAAGATAGCAAGGCATGGTCCTGATCTGGTAGTGGAAGAGTGATCTATTTTAAGCATTTATTTATTTTATTGTTGATGATTATGGCATACAGAAAATGAAAACCCCAAAATCCCAGAAAATTTGAATATTATATAAGACAATTTGATACCTTTGGCAGAGTTAATTATTGGGTTTTCACAATCATTAATGAAATAGATAAAAACTTAAAATAGATCACTCCGCGTGTAATACATCTATATAATATATAATTTAATGATATAACATTTTGAACTGAATTACTGAAATAAAGTATCTTATAGTATTCTAATAATAATATAAAAAAAATATTGAGATGTACTAGAATTTAGAGAGCTTGTTGTATATTGTGGAGAAAGCTTGGTTCCAGATTTCTCCTGGATCATCAGCTCACCTACATTTATTATCATTTAGCACTGATTTACCAAACCAGCTCTTGATATGATGAGAACTACTGTATAAATACTACGTTTTTTTTTTTAAATTAACACATTGTGTGATTTACTGTCTTTATGTTTGTATATATGGGTTTGATTTAATGCAGTATTGCCCAAATGTTGTGTTATTTGTTACGTGGTCCACTAAAGATTTTGATAGTGCCCCTGTGTGTGTCTCCACATGTTGTATCTGTTATTTTAAATTATATAAATTGCCTTGAATAAGCAGGGCCAATTATGCCCTCTCTGACTTCGGCTGCTGATGGCAAGCTGCCGATCTGGGATTTGAAACAGATCATTTTGACAGCACTTAATCTGCCTCTCTGCAGTTTCATGAATAAAGCAGAAAATGAATAGAGCAGAACAACTGGAATTGTATTAGTGGGTTAAGAATGAAAGACGTGATAAAAGGCTTTTTTATTTCCTCCTCATTTATCTGCGGGGATGGAGGTGTTTCATTCCTAACCACTGTGATTGTCTGAGTTTCTGTAAATTCAGTGAAAGCAGCCGTTGTGAATTAAAGACCTTTATTTGAACAATGGTGAGTGATCACAAAAACGTCTGGTCTACTTTCAAGAGTGGAAAAAAAAGGCCTTTTTAGAAATGAAGCTCTTAGCATTTTGTTGCTTAGCAAGTTTGAATGCTTAATAAATCAATTTCATGCAACATTAAGGCACTTTTAAGTAACAAATGAGCTCATTGCAACTTAATTAGCAACTTAAACATTAGCCGATAAGCTAGCAGTAAGAAAAACACAGCAGCGGAGCTTGGAAGTGTTGGTGTAGGTTAGCTGCAATGCTAACAGCCAGAATTGTCTGTATCGGAGCCACAATGCTAACAAACACAGCAGCTATGAAGCTAAAAGACGCAACAGTAAAGCTCTTCTCTTCCATCATCACTCCCTCCATTACCTCTTACTTCTCTTCCACCCTCACACCCTCCATTATCTCCTCCTTCTCTTCCATCATCACTCCCTCCGTTATCTCCTCCTTCTCTTCCATCATCACTCCCTCCATTATCTCCTCCTTCTCTTCCATCATCACTCCCTCCATTACCTCCTCCTTCTCTTCCATCATCACTCCCTCCATTACCTCCTCCTTCTCTTCCATCATCACTCCCTCCATTACCTCCTCCTTCTCTTCCATCATCACTCCCTCCATTATCTCCTCCTTCTCTTCCATCATCACTCCCTCCATTACCTCCTCCTTCTCTTCCATCATCACTCCCTCCATTACCTCCTCCTTCTCTTCCATCATCACTCCCTCCATTACCTCCTACTTCTCTTCCATCATCACTCCCTCCATTACCTCCTAATTCTCTTCTACCCTCACTTCATCCATCCTCTCCTTTTTCTCTTCCACTCTCATTCCCTCCATCATCTCCTTCTCTTTCACTTAGGTTTGGGGAATGATAACTATCTGCAGTGCTAACTACCACTCCCTCCATTATCTTCTCCTTCTCCTCCACTCTCCCTCCCTTCATCATCTTCTTCTTCTCTTCCACTCTCACTCCCTCCATCATCTCTTTAACATTCATGAACTCCATCATCTACTTCTTCTCTTCCCCTCCCTTTATTCTTCTCTTCATCTCTTTAACATTTACCCCCTCTGTCATCTACTTTTTCTCTTCCACCCTTACTTCCTCCATTATCTCCTCCCTTTCTTCCACTCTCACTCTATCCATCCTCTCCTCCTTTTTTCTACCCTCAGCCACTCCATCATCTCCTTCTTCTCCTGCACTCTCACTCCCTCCATCAACATTCACTCCCACGTTATCTACTTCTTCTCTTCCACTCTTACTCCCTCAAATATTTCCTTCTTCTTTTCTACCCTCAGACCCTCCATTCTATCATCCTTCTCTTCCACTCTCGCTCTTTTTATCATCTCCTTCTTTTCCACTCTCAGTCCTTCCATCATTTCCTTAACTTCCACTCTAACTCCCTTCATCATCATCTCCTCCTCCTCTTCCACTTTCACTTCTATTCCAGTCTTAATCCCTCCATCATTATTTACTTCTTCATTTCTGCATTCATTCTATTATGTTTTAATTTTAGTTTGTAGTTTAGTGCTAATGTGATTATTTTTACTATAATTGTATTTCATTCGTTCAGTATTTTTCAGAATTCAGTTGATAAATTAGAATCTTTCTGAACAGTTATGGAACCCCAGCAGTTGAAGTAAATAGCATTTAGGTTGCCATGGCGATCACATCCTACTTTTGGGGATGAAGAACAGTAGGAGCAGTAGGAGTAGGAGCACAAAAAAAAACAGAAATGGGCTTGTTCAGAATGCTGAGGGTAAAAGCCGGATATACAAAGAAAAAGCTGGATGGTACCAGCATAGCAATTCACTGCTCCTGGCCATAAATATCATTTTATAACAACTATGGGCCACATTCACAAATTGCTCTGCTAAATTCATGGATAATTTAAGAACTAATATAGTCATGATAATAGATTTACTTCATTCTTCTTCTTCTTTCTTTTATTTTTTCTCTTTTACTCTTATTTCTCTCTTTACTTGTTCCTTCTTCCCTTTTTCTCTTCAACTTTTCTGTAATCTCTTCTCTTTTCTATCTTAATATAGATTAGATTTTCTTCCCTTTCTCTCTTTTTTCTCCTCTCATCACTTTATTTCTTCTCTTATCATTTCTCAGCTTTATTCTGAAGTTACTTCTCTTAAATGCCTCTTACTTCTCATCTATTTTTCTCCCTTTTTAGTTTTATATTGTCTTATTTTTCCTTTTTTCAGTTTTTTCCCTCTGTCCTCATTTCTCCTGTTTTCTTTTCGTCCCTTTTTTTGCTTTTATTTCTTTAATTATTTTCTAATCTCTTTATTCTTTTTACATTTTTTCTTCTGTACTCTCATCTCTTTTTGACTCCCCCTAATGTTTTATTTCTTCTGTGTCTTTCCTCTCCCCTCTTTTCCAGGCTTGTCTTTTTCATATATTTTCCTCTCTTATTTTTAGTTTTTGTATTCTTTTCTTATTTCTTCTCTTAATTTTCTCTTTTTCTTTTTTGTTCTATTTCTCTTCTTTTCTCACAACTTTACTTTTATTCTTGTTTTCTCCTCTGTTCTCTCCTCACCGATTTACTTTCTTACATTCTTTTCTTCTGTTTTATTCCTTTCTAAAGTTAGAAGCATGTCATTTGGATTAAAGTAATATTCTGATAAAAATACCCGTTGATTAGCTTTTTTTCGATTGGCTTACAATGGGAGATTCTAGACTCATCAATCAATAGGGTTTAATATGTTGTACAACTATAACAGCTTTAACTCTTCTGAAAAGGCTTTACACAAGGTTTAGGAGTGTTTTTATGGGAATCTTTGACCATTCTCCTGGAAGCACATCTGTGAGGTCAGACACTGATGTTTAATTCATCTTTAATTCATCCCAAAGGGGTTGAGTTTAGGACTCTGTGCAGGCCAGTTAAGTTCTTCCACACCAAACTCGCTCATCCACTAGTGTACTAGTGTGAAATCATGTTGGAACGGGAAGGGGTCGTCTTCAAACGATAAAAAAAAAAGGGATTGGAGCTAAGAGGCTGAGCAAACCATAATCCCCCCCTCCACATTGCATGAAATACGGCTTGGATGCAGATCATTGGAAGCTCAGCAATGGAAACCCATTCCACAAAGCTCTCTGTACTCTACTGTTTTTGAGGTCTGTAGCGACTGACTCAGTAGGTTGATGATCTCTGTACACTACACAGCTCAACTTCTGCCAATCCTTGTCTGTCATTTTATGGGGTTGCTGTTGGTACCAGTTGCTTTCACTTTGTTCTAATATCACTGACAGTTGGCTGTGGAATATTTAGTAGTGAGAAAAAATTAAGGACTGGACTTCTTGCACAGTTGCTGCATCCTATAGGATCACTGTACCATGCTGGAACTCACTCCTGAGCTCTTGAGAGCGACCCATTCTTTCACTAATGTTTGTAGAAGTATTTTGCGTGCAAATGTTCTTGGTTTTATTATACACCTGTGGTGGGTGGTATGGCCAAAAATGTCATCTGTCCATTACTGAAGATCTGCAATCACAGTAATTTTCAAGATTTTGATGGTTTCACGGTATATCACTGTTTTTTTTTTTATTTTATCTCATCTTACTTATTTATTTATTATTTTTGCATGACTGGGCTTTTATATAGGTCTGTGACTTACTTTACTGTCAGGAGTACATATAATATCAAACACTAAGTATTTAAATTAAGGCTTTGATTATTATTGGGTTTACTTTGTCACACAAAATCACACAATATATGAAGAAATCAGACTTCCTTAAAAAAAAAAAACAGCTGAGGAATGTAAACGATAGAACAACAACTTTCAGCCAACTTCCTTTTTAAAAAGTTTTTTTATAAATACTATAAATGGATCTAAAATACTCAATGTTTAAGTATTTAAAAGAGATGTTTTTTAAAAGCTCTATTGCACAAGTCAGATACACGTTTAATATCAATTTCAAATATTTTCTGAAGCCATTAGATGCATTACAGTATTAAAATCAGCCACAATTCCCTTCTCTCCCCAGTTAACAAATACATTCAATTCAGTGTGCATTAAAATGATCCTTCAAGCTACAGTATAAATATATTTTAACAGGGCTATAGTTACTTCCTTGTATCCAGAGTTTTAGGGAGGGATAAAGGGCATACTCTGGGCTCGTCTGGGGCACGAGAGGAACATTTCTCCTAGCTGTGGGTCGATTGTGATATTCCAGTCCTTATTAATGTCAATGCTACCGCCAACTTCAGTATGTTAGCTTAATATGCTAACTGGCTAGTGTTATCTAGAGAGCTGTGTGTCTTTTTTGGTGCCGCTGATCTACACTGTGTGCTTCTGCAAAGCACTCTGCAGCACCTCTAGTGGTGTGGTGGTATGGGAATAATGCATACTGGTTCAAAAGTCTCCTCCGGTATACCGTATGAACCGGTGTGCCGCCCTGCACTAGTTCCATGATTTGGATGAATGAGTAAATACTTTTGGCAATATGATGTACCTCTCTCAGACTCTCTTGATGTTATGTTGGTGACTTTGGCCTTCAGGATTCAGCTGAACATCTCCTGTTATAAACTAAAAGAGCAGAAACATATCAAGCATGTTTCTGTTGTTTGGCTGTACCGGGGGTCAGTGAGTCAATCATGTTCATCTGATTTTTTTTTTTTTATCAAACTATTCCTTTAGATGGCCGCTGTACCCTGTATAATTACATAGTTCTGAGAAGCGTCTAGTGCACTAACACAGAATGTTCCCAGCTGAAAGAGAATTAGTATTATTGAACTCAGACCTGCTCAGCGGACCCTGCTTTCGTCATCACTGCGGCAGTACTGGAGCTGCAGCAGCAGAGAGAGAAAACATTCTAAAATAATTCTCCATCCTGCATTCCAACCAGAGGCAGAGATGACCCACTCTCCTCATCTGCCCATTACTGAAGATCTGCAATTACTGCTGTGCTCTCTTCATGAGATGAACAGAGAGAGAGAGAGCAGAGGAATTCTTCTGTCCAGTTGCCTGGTTTGTGTTGGCTCTCCTGGTCTTTCATCAGGTGGTACACCAGCTCTCAGTCCAGCAGTATCATGTGCTCCTAAAAATATCAGTTCTTTAAATGGTTCTTTGAGTAATCCAAAAAGAACCACTTTACTTCTGGTTTCATAAAGAGCCATAAATATGCAATAAAGATGTGGAAAAAGTGTGGAAAACATTTACACTGGTAACAAACAAAAAGTCCTTTAGATGTACCGTAAAATGTTCTTACATCTTTAAAAAAAACACTCTTTAATAAAAATGTAGGTCCACATGGAAGACCTTGAAGACCACCAAGTAGAAGTATACAGTTAAAGCTCCACTAGGTAGGATTGAGATTTTGTGCTCGTGGGCTCCCCCTACAGTTGCAGAGTGTAATAAATGTTTCAGGCCGATTCGTTTCTCTTTCTCATTTTTTGGTTTTCACAGACATATTCGGTCTCTTTCCAGCTTCTGCCAGAGTGTCTGTATGTTAGTGTGTAAAGAATAAACCAGTAGTTCTTGTAGAACTGTTAGAACTAAAGGTCGGAAAGCAGGTCGCAGTTCTCGCGAGCGTTGGTCGCAGCCGCCTCGGAAAACTTACAGAGTCTGGTTTGAGCTCAGAGGAGCTCCGGCACAGAGACGAGAGCACCTCTGTTCATCCTATTACACCACAATGCAGCGCTGCATTGAGTTTTACACTGTAATTTTACTTCTCTAAAAAGATCAAAATCAAGGAAATCCTACCTAATGCTGTTTTAAGTTACATAAAGTCTGAGGAAGTACAAAGTAGTGTTCCTAATAAAGTGGCCAGTACTTGTCAATAAAGTGGCAAATTAGAGGAAGGTAGATATTTCTAATAAAGTGACTACTGAGTGTAAAGCACAAATTGGTGTTTCTAATAAAATGGCCAGTGAGAGGATGCACAAGGTAGGTAGGAGTTTCTAACAGTGTCCAGTGACTGAAAGCACAAGACATGGAGGTGTTTCTAATAAAATGGCCAGTAAGTGGATGTAAAGGAAGGTGTTTCTAATGAAGTGACTAGTAATTGGATGTTAAGGATTGTGTTTCTAAAAAGTGGCCAGTGATTGGATGTAAAGGAAGGTGTTTCTAATAAAGTGACCAGTGACTGAAAACACAAGGTACATGTTTCTAACAAAGCTGCCAGTAAATGGAAGCACAAGGTAGTAGGTGTTTCTAATAAAGTGGCCAGTAAGTGGATGCACAAGGTAGTAGGTGTTTCTAATAAATTGGCCAATGAGTGGAAGCACAAGGAAGGTCGTGTTTCTAATAAAGTGGCCAGGAGATGGAAGCGCAAGGTAGGTAGGTATTTCTAATAAAGTGTCCACAGAGTGGAAGCACAATAAAACATAAGGGTTTCTAATAAAGTGTCAAGTAAATCACAGTTAAAGGTAGGTGTTTCTAATAAAGTGGCCAAGTAGTGGAAGCACAAGGTTGGTAGGTGTTTCTAATAAAGTGGCCACGGAGTGGAAGCACAAGGTTGGTAGGTGTTTCTAATATAGTAGAATTACTACCTCTGCTTTCTGTAATAATTACACTAATAACACAGTACTGTACTTTTACTTTCAGTACTTGAGTACTACATTTTACAATAAACTACTTAAGCAATACTTAAGTACAGAGCTTAATGTGGAGCTTAAAGAACATTTAACTTTTAGTCAAGTCACTTTTCTAAAAGAGCTCTTTTACTTTTACTTAAGTCTTTGTCTCTAGTCTGGGTCTCTAATACATGTATGGTGAAGGTAGATGTTTCTAATAATGTGTCTATAAAGGTACAGTGAAATGCCACAATCTGCTTTGATCCAATCTAAACACTTCACTCTCTTTGGAACATAAACGTGTGTCAAGTGTGAACTTTGGCCATGTTCAGCTGTGCCTACCACAACATATCAGAACAGAAAGATCGTTTAATATCAGCTCTTGAATCTAGCGATCAATGAAGCGTTTGAAAAGCTCTCATTATCAAGAACAGCCTGTCCAAGAATGCGCTCAGCACCTGCATTCGGGCGTGACATGTTCTTCGGGGCTTGTTTATGCGGTTCCGCGTTGGGTGAAATGGAAACAGATAGGTGATCTATTTTTACTACACAAGAACGCAAAGTATAATAGAGGGACAGATTAGCCCACGCAAGGGTCAGAGAAGGAAAACGTCAAAGAGGAGTTCCCTTCAATCTAGGCATGTTTTTAAACAGCAGCAATGATCAATGTTGACAGACTATGTAGAAGAAAATGTACCCACCAGGAGAAAAGCTAAACTGCAGACATTCCACCCTGCAAAAACCCATTTCAGAGAAGCAGCACCAGCACAATAATAATACATTTACAGTGCTGTGAAAAGTACTTTCCCTCGTACACAGTGTTTGCTTTTTTGTCATTTTTCAGATTAACAAATACAATTTAATATCAGACAAAAATAATCTGAGTACATATAAAAAGCAGTTTTTAAATGATGATTTAATTTCTTAAGGAACAAAAGCAACCCAAACCAACCCGGCCAACTTGAAACAAGCTGAGTTTAATTTCACTACTAACCACAATCAGGTCTGATTACTACCAGACCTGCAGAATAATTAAATAATTGAAAATTAATTAAATAAAAGCTGTCTGACAACATAAAGCAGCTAAAGAATGTAAAGAAATTAAAAAACAGATGAGAAAGCAAAGTTATTGATTATCCCTCTGTCTGGAAAAGGTTATTAGTCTTAATGACTATTTAAGATAATTAGATAATGCCTTTTACATTTTTCAAACATATTTTCAAGCATCCTCAGGATACCACACAGACTGACATGCCCCACGGATTGCTTCTGTCTGATTCACCAGTGGACCAATCTTGCTGTAGAGCAAAGGTAGAACCGCCTACCTAATTAACAAACAAATGCTGAAATACAGAAATAAATACATAAAGAAATGTAGAAATAAATAAGTAAATACATGAAGAAATGAGGAAATAAATAAATAAATCTCAAAATGTTGAAATAAAAAAATAAATAAATGCAAAAATATATAAATAATTAAATGTAGAAATACATCAATAAATAAATAATTAAATAAATGAATAAGTAAATTGTATTTATTTTAAAAAATATTTATTTATCTATATAATTATTTATGCGTGTATTTCTTTCTTTATTAATTTATTTTAATATTTATGTATTTATTCATTTATATGGGAATTTATTTCTTTATACTTTTGTCATTTTTCCTCCCCCATATTTTCCGGTCCTAAACTGAAATCAACAAACAAAAACAAATAAACAAACAAACAAACACATAAATAAATAATAAATGAGCTAAAACTCAGTAAAACTGTCCTTTTCTGCTAGGTTTTCTGCGGGCGGAGAATCGACTCATCTGAGCGGTGCAAAAAAAAAAAAAGAAGAAGAAGAAGAAGAATCGATTCAGTGAAGTGAATCGTTCCGCCCACGATCACGTGACCCCGCCCCCTGCTGGGCTCTGTTGCGCTTTTTTACACGCAGGCGCGCGCGGACACGCTCACACGCACGCAGCTCTGCTGACCCGCCCGCAGCTGTTTCTCTCCGCGGTGAGTGTGTGTTCCTCCTCTGTCCCAGCCGTGTTTCAGCCGCTGACGAGTGTGTGTGAAGTTGGTAAAGCCTGTGTGTGTGTGTGTGTGTGTGTATATATGTTTGGTGTGTGTGTATATATGTTTGGTGTGTGTGTGTGTGTGGTTCTTTAAGGTCAGGTGAAGAAATGTTTGCTGCTCTGCTGGAGTTGAACTCTTCATTCACAAACGACTACGACTCTTTTATTCACTCGTTTTAAAATAATATTATAACCGTACAACACTTTTAACACACTAATAAAGTACTAGTGTATGTGTTTAGAGTGTTCAGAGGACATGCTGTGCTCAGCTGAAGTGTAAATAAGTAAACAAACCCTCTACAGGAAACTTATCTCACTGTAAATATGACTTTTAGCTGTATTTTACAGACAGTTTCTGTTTATTTACTGAATTAAACTGATTCAAAATGTGTTATATCCTTTTTATATGCTCCATTGTATGAATAAGTGTGTTAAATTCAGTATATAAACAGTAACTTATACAGCATCCAGGTACACATGGAGTTTGAAAAAGTGGGGACCAAACTTATATTTGTACTATTCGACTACATTATTAACTTATTATTATACCCAGTTCCCTTCTGCTGTTTTAGGAACTATTGTTATTACATCAGTTATCATTAGTCATAGTAGTAATAATAATGTTATTGGCTAGTGTACAGCTCTGGAAAAATTTTGACCACTTAAAATGATGAGTTTATTTGATTTCACCAAATTGAAAACCTCTGGAATATAATCAAGAGGAAGATGGGTAATTACAAGCCATCAAACCACCAAGCTGAACTGCTTGAATTTCTGCACCAGGAGTAAAGGCATAAAGTTATCCAAAAGCAGTGTGTAAGACTGGTGGAGGAAAACACGCCAAGATGCATGAAAACTGTGATTAAAAACCAGGGTTATTCCACCAAATATTGATTTTTGAACTCTTAAAACTTTATAAATATGAACTTGTTTTCTTTGCATTATTTGAGGTCTGAAAGCTCTGCTTCTTTTTTGTTATTTCAGCCATTTCTCATTTTCTGCAAATAAATGCTCTAAATGACAATATTTTTATTTGGAATTTGGCAGAAATGTTGTCTGTAGCTTATAGAATAATACAACAAAGTTTTTACATTTTACTCAAACCTAAATGTATTTGTAACAAAATCAGAGAAACTGATTCAGAAAATAAAGTGGTCTCTTAATTTTTTTCCCCAGAGCTGTATATACAGTAGTAGTAGTAATACTAATACTAATAGTTATAGTTATTGTTTTAATTATGATGTGAAATTATTATAAATAATAAGGCCTCTTATTTTATAATATCTCTTGTGTGTTCTAATTTTACAAGTTTCTTAAAAAATGCTATAAAAATACACTTTTCATGCATATGTATGTTTAAATAGTTTTAAAGGCTATTTTTCAAAAAGAAAGTTGTTTAATTTATATTCTATAAAAGCATTATTATTCGTATTTTTATTATCATGCCCTTGTTTTTGTTATTAAAATTATCAGTGAGTGATAATAGTATCATAATAGTAGTCCCCCCACTTTTTTCTTTTTCTGATCATTGTGTGCTCTTGGTTCTTCTTAGTATTTTATTACTTTAAAAATATGTATTGTTAATTGTCCTTTGCTCATAGTAAACTTGAGGATAGGTGGAAAAGCATAGAGAAAATACAATTGAGCAGATAAATGCCCTCCCAGTTCTTCCCTGGCAGATGATAAAGGTCAGTCAGTCAGAACCAGCAGCCCGACTCTGCTCTAATGGTCCTCATGACTCTGAGGCTTCACCACTGAGACAGAGAAGAGGAGTGAGTGCAGAGTATGGCTGCACAAAATCAGGAAAAAATCACATTGCAAAAGTTTTTTTTCCTGCGATAAACTGTAAATTGCATTACTGAACAATACAGTATACAGTATTTTAAAAGACATCAGTGATGCAGCATGTCATAATATTAAAAATGCACCTTGTGAATAGAAAATAGGAGTAAAATCATTAACCTGCCTCTGGTAGATACAGCATGTTTTGTATATTCTGTACATTTTTTGCTTTTTCAAGGAGAAAAAAAGTTAAAAAATAAAATGTTCATTTTGCCATGATAATGCACATCTAGCAATGTAACTATTGCAGATGCCCACATTGAAATTATGATCCTCAAACAATGTATTGTGCAGTGTAAAGAGAAATTGACAGAAAGAGAAAGAGAAAGAGAGGGAGAGAGGGTGTACTGAGCAGTATGCAGTGAGAACAGGTCATGTCCGAGTTGGTCTAGAGCTGATAAGAAGTCTGAGGCTGAACAGGTGGATCTTCTCAGCACCTGGTCCAAGCTGGAGAGGAAATGACTCGACATGGCTTCATTTTATGCTTCATCTCTCCATTCATTCCGTGCGTTTCACTTCTCCGCTGCTGGTTCTCGTCTTCCAGTTATAATTCATTCGGCAGAAGCAAAGCGTCTACTAGTAGCCAAGGCCGGTCTTTCACACAGTATTTACCCTTTTAAATCCATTTTCCAGATCCAGAACTCTGTGTTCCCAAAACAGGCCGTTGCTAAAACGTTGAATGCTCTTAAAGGAGTGAATAGCGTGAAGCCGGCATAAGAAATTCTTCTTTCTTCTGATCACTCCAGAGTCTGCTAAATCTTCCGGAAGATCTTTTGCAGTCGAACAAGGGTAGCAGTTCTCTATCTAAGAGTTCTCAAAGACCTCAAGTTGACCTCTTTCCTCTTTGTTAACTGGTATTTCATAATGATAATATAGGGTCCTATCCTACATCGTGCACAAGGCGCAGTGTGATGCTCATTGCTATCTTACACAACACCAACAGTTTCTTTTCACGCCGTTCGCCCGCATCATTTAAATAGGCAACGAAAAACACAGGTGCACCACTGACTGATTTGAACCCTGACAACAGTCAACAGTCAGATGTTCATTGCTATCTTGGCAATACAGGCTCATAGTTACTCACACAAGGACCCAACATCAACAGTGAAGAGAATACAAAATAAAATAACATTGCTGTAAAATAACATGTGCAGGTCAGCATCCACTGCTGAGAAGCGTACAAATACTGCACAATTAAAATACCTATTACCCAAAGTCAGAGCACACCAGGCTCTTAACTGAAATGGCAAGTGACTCACTTATTGGTTTGTTGCACGTTACGCCCAAAACACACCCATGACTAATTAAAAGAATTAGTATTTTCCCTTTGCCTATTTCCAGCTGTGCAAGGCATACTTTTCCCGTCGTTACAAGAGCAAAGACACTTTAGCAAGCGCCCACTGTAACAACTGTAGCTAGCAAGAAGACAAAGCGGTCTATTGTACACCCTGTGCAAGGCGTGTCACGATGCTTGTTACACCCTGTTAACAGTCTTTTCTTTTCACGCCTTCGGAGTTTAGAAAGATATCTACACTGATGAGCGTGGTGGTCTGGAATTGAGCTGTGTTCATCTTGGCACCACTGACCGATTTAAACCCTGACAATAGTAACAGTCAGCCACTCAGTTCTATTGTAGCCATGCAGGAACACATTGCGTGTTGTACACCCTAGCTCATTACACACACAAATTAAAGCACTGCAGCACAAATCAAGCTTTTGTATCAAAAATAAACAGAATAAAGAATAAAATAAATGAATGCGTAGTTTCTCTGCTGAAATGTGCAAAAGCTCTGCACTGTTAAGATATCACTGTCCCTAAGTCAAAGTGCACCTGGCTCTTAAGGTGCAAGTGAAGCACTGATTGGTTTAGTTCACATTAAGCCCAAAATTAAATTTATAAAAAAAAATTGTACATGCATTTTGCTTGCTTCGAGCTGCGCAAGGCGTATTTTTTGCACCCTCACAATACCAAACACACAACACACCCTAAATCCAGCTGTGCAATGTGTAATGGACCGGTGCACTATAGATCGCTAAAATAGGGCTCAGAGTGTTGTATTGCTTTGTTACACTATAATGACGTTAAAAATAAATGTAACATTTATATGCTTTGCATTTTAGCTTTCAACTAACTGTACGCAAACAATAAAACAAAAGCCGTATGATATCGTGAGAATTTTTTTTTTTTTTTTTTATATTTTGTTTTCATAACTGGTCCGTGCATAGACTGGTCACAGCTTTCAGTTCAATATATTAAATAAAACAATAGATCTATCGAAACAAATAAAAAATAACTAAATTAATCCTTTTTTTGATGTACACTAAACATCAGCAAGAATCAGTTTGAAATATCTGGACAGCGGCTTATGCTCATGATATTAAAAACAGCAATTATCGGCAGATACTGATATAATGCTGATGTCATGTGAATCCCTATTTATTATATGTGTGTATCGCAGACTAGTACACATTAACTGGATGGCAGCTATGGGATTAAACAGGGATTTCATTTCTTTAGCAGAGTTGGCTAAAGTGAATAAGACGTGATCCTAATAGAAGGCCCCATCAAGCTTGGAGCATGTTAGCTTTGATGTTACCTGTTTTTCTGATAGTAAACCAGGATGCTTCAGTCCAGGTCTTGGCTCCCTCTGCCCTGCATATTTATGGCTTTCCCTCTCCCAACACACCTGATTCAACCAATCAGCTCATTAAACAGCACTTTCTGAGTTGTATGCTCTCTTTCACTCTATGTATCTCTATCTGCATACCTTTTTTTCCTGTTTATCCTTCTCTATTCATTCCCTTCTTCATATCTGCCCCTCCTTCTCTACTTATCAATCAATCAATCAACCTTTATTTTAACTCGGATGTACATTGAGGGCAGCCCTCATTTTCAGTGTAGCCGAGCATTTACAGAAACAGGGATTGACATGACAGAGAAAATAAAAGCTACATTTAATTATTGTAAAATGCAATAAATAAAATATAAAAATAGATAAAAAAATAAAAGTAGAATTAGAATAAATTAGAAAAACAAATAATAATAATAAAAAATAAAATTAATGATTATAATTAAGTATGGTTTAATTGACAAAAAATTAAGATCAAAAGAAAGTAAGACTAATAAAACAAAAATGGGTTAAAATTTGTTAAAACTAACTTGTACATAATACAATAAAAATTCAAATAAATAAATGAGCTAACAAAAATAAAAGCAATAATAATAATCAAAATAGTAATAACAATAAAAGAAAATCAAAATAAGATAAAAAGCAAAAATCTTTGTTTTGTTTTTGTTTGCTTTTCTCTCTCTCTCTTCTTGCCTTTAAATCTTTGATCTTTGATCGCTTTATATATTTTTTCTTTTCACTTTTCTGGCACTGAAGTTCTCGTCTCGTTTCATCTGTTCTTCTCTAAAAGCTCAGCTTTTCTTCTCTCTCCGCTTCACTCACTCACTCACTCACTCACCCACTCAATTGTTCAGTCACTCAGCGGGGAGGACAAGCTCTTTCAGAAGTGCTAAACTGGTCTTAATTAGGGGAGCTCAGTGGTGCCAAAGAGAGAACAGAATAAGGTGTGATCGTGGGAAAATTACGTATGTTCTTCTCGAGTGTGTTTCTGAAATAGCCAATACAAATTGTTTCTTTGTGAATTTGTCTTCAATAAATTAGTTATAGATCATTTAGGAGGTTTCTGAAGTTAACCAGCAAGCTTACACCCCACCAATTAGCATGATGCTAACTGCAAACCTAATCACACACTGCACTATCCTCAAACCGTGTAGAAATGTTTATTATTCTCTAATACACTTGATTACGTCTCATGTTTTTACTGTAAAAACTCCAGATTATTTTAGAACAGATGCAAGTAAAACTACACTCATCTACAAGAACAGTTGCACCCAGAATGAAGGGTTGGATAAAGGTTACTGCAATAATCCATCCTATGCAGCTTGACCATGCCCACAGTTCCTGCAGATTGTGCGGTAGTGATGGAGTGCTGATAGCACAAGAGATAACCACATGGTCTCCATTCACATGGCTGGGCACGTGCTTGTTGTAAACGCGTTTGTTGAAATCTGTGCACCTCAGTCCAGCACAGTATTGCAGCGCAGATATTTCCAGTTACAACTGAATTCACGCTTTTAATCCCCAAAAATCACTCTTATTTACCTTTTAAATATACAATTTATATATTACTGTTGTTTTGCTGTTTTCCTCTGGTTTTGAGTGCTCGGCGCTGACTCAGCTCTTGATCGGTCTGGACACGAGACAACACGCGGGTGGGGGCAGGGCTGGTGATGTCATGGGCCCTACATTGTTTAATATCACAATAAATATCGTCGAAAAAATAACTTTCGCAATGTACAATTTTTCCAATATCGTACAGCCCTAATCCAGTAGCATCCCACACATTTTCAATCAGGGATAGTACTGGTGATGCACCTGCCCCTGGCATAGTATCTGTGTCTTTAAATTCTACAAAAATACTTAAAATCTACACCTATACCTAACCTTAATTTAACCTTAATCTAATTTAAATCCTTATTTTAAACCTAACATTAATCATAGTGAAGTGAAGAGTTCTTACAAATTCTCCATTCATTTTCCTACATTTATTTTTTGTACGGTTCAAAACTTTTTTAAACCACAGGATTTACTCCAAAATTATGTCCCAGCTCTGTTTTATCAATTCTTCTTTGAATACAGAACAGAACATTTTCGTGTAATTTTGTGTATTTCTATCAACTCCTCTTTCAGCAAATGTGTGGAAAAATGACCAAATAGATATGCATGTTTCTGTATGAGCTTCCGTTCTGTCCTTGACCTTTTGTTCCCTGTGTCTGGATCGTTGCCTCTCAGCGTGGTGAGGTGACAGTGTGTTTATAAAGCTTTTAATCACTTCGCTTTTAATAAATGCAAAGCTGCTGCAGGCAGAGGGGTAATGACGAGAGCTGCAGGTCAGGACTAAACCAGAGGAAAGGTCTGTCTGAACAACACTAACAACACTGTAAAGCTTCATTTAGTTTCATTTAAAGAAGAAAAGACATCAGTGTTTTAACACCCATCACCACCAGCCTGTCTCTTCACTTAAACTCAGCCATATCTCTCCACCTCTCAGAAGCAGAAAAGTTTTTCCTTCTCTTCCCACTTTATCATACCCTGAAGGTGTGGTCGGAACTGAAAAAATATCATTAGTACCACTGAAAAATGAAGCATGACAGTCCAAAGCAAATTGATTCACAACTGAGAATCGACGCGCAAGCAATAAAAGACTAGCATCTGAGAATTGACTCACAACCGATAATTTACTTGTATAATCAACTAATCAACCTACACCTGAGAATCGACTCGCAACCAATAATCGACTTGCAACTGAGAATTGACTCACACCTGAGATTTGACTCGCAAATGATAACTGACTTCAAACAATAATCGACTCACGCCTGAGAATCGACTCGCAACCGATAATCGACTCACAAACAATAATCGACTCACACCTGATAATCGACTCGCAACCGATAATCAACTCACAAACAATAATCGACTCACACCTGAGATTCGATTCGCAACCGATAATCGACTTACAACCAATAATCGACTCACACCTGAGAATTGATTCGCAACCGATAATCGACTTACAAACAATAATCGACTCACACCTGAGGTTCGATTCACAAACGATAATAAGTTTGCAACCAATAATCACCACACACCTGAGAATCAACTCACAACTGATAATCCTTGCACATCTTAGAATCGACTCGTAACCGATAATCAACTCGCAATTGAAAATTTAAATATACCTGAAAATTAACTTCAACCTGAAAAGCGATTCGCAAACGATAATCAACTCACAATTAATATCGGACTCACAAATATGAATTAACTCACAACTGAAAATTTACTTATACTCAAGAATCACTTTAAAACTCACATCTTATCTCATATATTATAATTGACTGATAATAGTACTTAAAATAAACTTCATTCCAGTCCTTATATTGAAAATTAAGAAAGGTTTTCCTTCTACTGTAAACTTGTCACTCTTGATACCAACATTTTTTTTGTTGCCTGGATAATGCATCCAGAAAACTGGATGTCACGCCTGGCCCTGTTTCCTGTCTGTCCTCGTACCTGTGTTGTCCCACGTGACCCGTGCCCCTGTGTTCTGCCTGTGATTTTCCATTACCTCATGTCTCATTTGTAGCTCCACCCCTTCCCCAGGTGTTTCCACTCCCAGTGTGTTTCCTGTTATGTTAAAAAGACTTCCTCTGTTACTTGTCCTCTGTCGGTCTTTGCACTGTCCCCCGTTGTCTGTCTCTCTGCGTTTTTCTGTCTCTCTCTGCGTTTTCTTAGCCTCTCCGTGTTTCATTTGTCATTGCCCTAGGTCCTTGTTTAGTGTTTATCTCTGTTTGTTTCTAGTTCCCTAGTTTACTCCCTGTTTAGTTATTCTTATTATCTCTTGTTTGTTTTATTTATGTTCTCTAGTCTCCCTAGTTTATTTTGGTTTGTTTCGCTGTTCTTTGTTTATTTGTTTATTTATATTTATTTAATAAATTCACCTTACCTGTGTTTACGTCCGCCTCCTCGTCTCTCTGCCTGGGTCTAATCCTGACACTGGATATATATATTTTTTATTTGGATCAGTATGATATAATTCTGATATCAATGGGAACAATATACAAGCACAAAAGAACAAAGAACAAAAATACAATTTATCTTTACAGCCCTACTTATATTACTGAAATAATATAGATGGAGATTGGAAATATTACATATTTAGACTACATTATAGACACCTTAATTTGCAATCATGTACATTTTTGCAATGTGGATATGATGAACAGTAGTAAAAGTTATAAAATGCTGAGTCAGTCCTATGATATATGGTATATAAATATATAGTTTTGGTGTATCAGGATGACAGATATGTAGTTCTGGATGTAGACAACAGGTCACAGACACTTACAGCGGTGTTGTGTAGTAGTGTTAGAGTTGTGCAGTAGCTCTGAGAGTGTAACAGTAGTGGAGTGTTACTGAGCAGAATGGGTGGATGGGATATGTTGGTGGGTTTTGGTATCTAATGCTGGTTGTGACGGTGGGGGAAATAACAGGAATCAGTTCTTTAACCTGCTGAATTCTGTGAAGCGGATGTGTTCCCTAGGCTCATTACGTAGGCCTTCGCACGTCCATTCAGTGACTGAGAGAGTTTGTGTGTGTGTGTATGTATTAGTGTGTGTGTGTGTGTGTGAGTGTGTGCTCCACTCTGAGGGAACACCATGTCTCTGATAGCGTCTCATTAACAGAGCTGGCACTGAGCCCCTTCACCTTTAGCTCCACTCCCTTTGCTATGGCGACGCTCCAGGACATGCACACACTTAGTGGACGTCCAAAGACCAATGGTGCATAAAAAAGAGCCTATAACCTCGTTTTAATATCACAAGTTAGGGCTACATGATATGGGAAAATACTGATGTTCCAAAATTATTTTTTTTTGCGATAGAATTTTCTATATTTCTGCATTAATATGACCTAAAACATTATAAGATTTTTAAACAAGTCCTAAAAGTAAGTTAAGAGAACTCAGTTAAATACATTAGACACACATATTGTACTTGGTCATTTATTTGTACCGGAAAATAATCCAATATTACATATATGTGTAAAATCCTTTAATTCTCCCAAAAATCATCTGAGTGCCTTTTAATCCAGTACTCCGTATGTATGAATTTTACCAGTCAGATTGTAAGGAGCATTAAAGCCACTCTGCTGTAGTACAGCAGTATAAAGGAGTTTCAGGGAAGTTTCGTATTATTAGCATTAGCCGCTAACTTCAGCTGCTAGCTGTTTCACCATTCGGAGGTGTGTATATCGGTGCGCCTTATGTGAAAATGAAAATAGACCAAAAAAAAAATAGACTTTCATTGATTGTGCCTTATAGTTTGTAAAATGCAGTGAATAAAAATATACTCTATGTAATAAATAGTATATATTAACAAATGACAAAGGGTAATCTATTTTTATTTATTTTATTTGGACTTTACTAAGTAAACTTTAGATATATAACATATAAAATATGTTCAAATATTTCCTCTCCTAGCACCTCATTTTTCCAGTTATATGGCCTCATTTAACAAGGTAACTACAAACAAATTTGTTCGCAAATAGTTTGTAAAATTACACTTATTGTCATTAAAATTTGGTTTAATGACAATTAATGGGAGTTCAGTTACTTCGGTGTATAATTTAATATAAATGTACTAACAATTTATAGAAAAGAAGTCCTGGATTTTGATCCTGGATTGATTGGATTGCTTTTAAACATTTAATTACACATTAGTCTAAATATACACAAATTAGGTTCATGCGATTAGAGAGACCGTTATGATTATATCCCCATTGATTACACCATTGCGCTCATTTGCTTTCAAAAGCTTACACTACTAAAAATCTTATAATGGGATTTAAGATTACTTCAACTTCTAAATTCCTTTTTTTTTTGCTGTTTCTCTGTTATTTTGGCTTTTCCAGCACAAGTGTGCATTGCCTTTTATGGGCTTTTGGGGGCGTCGCTTAATGCAAAATCAGCGGTGATTTTATTCCTTTCTGGCTGATGATGCTGAGTGGTCTGAATCTTGCATTGTTGCCTCAGTATTCTTCTCCAAACTCTTCTTCAGTGGATTGGGATATTTTGAGTTCTGTTCTGTACATACTGTTAGAGATATATCACAGACTGTTGCTTTGAGATGCTTCTTCACCGCTCTCACAATAATCCATGTGTTACCCGATGCTGTTGTTTCCCTTGGCCGGCTTGTTGAATTTCTGGTTGGTTTCAGTGGTTTCTTTCTTTTTTAGGACATCCCATAATAGTACGGGCTACATCCAAGGCTTGTGTGATGGCTCTGATCCTCTGGTCGCCATGTTAATTCATTCTTTTGATAACAAATGCAGAATTGACAGGCAGAGCCCAGAGATCAAACCATCAGCAGACATTATGAGATTTTATGTCTTTTGGAAAAATGAATGGGACACACAACAGGTGCCATTTATCACATTCCAGATTGTGTTCAGTCTTTGCATATTTATTGTTTGACCTCAAGCTCAAATGTCTTCAGTGTATAGCAAAACAAGCAGGGGTCAGTATGAGGACACTGACACTGCCTCTAAAGTCAACAGTGATGAACAGATAACACAAAGCCCAGTGAACCTATCCTTTATTTTTTTATTATTATTATTTATTTAACAGAGACAATGCACATTGATCAACATTTCATTTCATTTCTTCATCAATGTAAATGTGCCAGGGTTAGCTAAAAAGCTCATTTTCATTTGTATTTTCTTGGCAGTTTCTTAAATGTTCAGCATTGCTAAAGCATCATCATGCACATTTTACTAGACATCAGTATTCTGACAAATGTTTTAGGTTATATTAATGTAAACCAAAACCTAACAAAAAAGATATTAAATCCACTTTAGAAACCCAAACAAATTAGGAAAATTTGGGATGGTGTAAAAAATAGCAATTTCTTGCATTTACCGTATTTTTCAGACTATTAGGCGCAATCAGAATCCTTTAATTTTCCCAAAAATTGAGAGTGCATCTTTTGTATGAATTCTACCAGTCAGGTTATAAGGAGCCCCTCTGCTGAAGTCCAGCATTACAAGGGTGAGTTTTCTGTGAAAGACGAAAAGGACCGTCCAGACTGTTATCAGCATGGGCGTTGGTATGGGGTGTGTCTGTACACTTGTGTATTGCTGCATTAATGCAGAAATGTATATTAAGAGTTTAGAGTAAAATTTGCGGCCTTAAAGAGGACATCTTTTCAAGGCCACAACAAGACAATGCAAAACCACATGCTCTACACATTACAAACACATGAAGCATCTGAAACACTTGATTGCTCTCTATCCTTTGTGCCAAAAAGTAGGACAAGCAATATAAACATGAGGAAACAAGTGTAACATGCTTTACCGACCACATGGTTTTTGGACTGTTTTGCAGGCCTGAAATGCAGGATTATTTAAGCATCAGATCTCTTGGGTTCATACTTTTTCTGCAATGAATTAAAAGTTAAAGTAAATGTAAGAAACAGTAAATTAAACAAATATTTATATATTTTATTAATTTTATGGTGGGCTTGTGGTAAGAACAGATTTTAATCTTTTAGCAAATATGAACTCTGGTGAAATGAGGAGTTGATGCTTTTAGTTTCAGTGTTTGATGTTCTGTGTTTTATTTCTGAAGAAATATATTTGGATGAAAAGGTCAGAAGTGCTGCAGGTGTGTAGACTCTAAATTATATCAAATCCTCTGCAGCTCATGGCACCTAAATGATATTGGCCTGATTGTGGTGACCTGATTGTAGAGAAGACATAAATTACCTGCGGATTTGCGTAACACAGCGAGGACTGAACAAATGTGTTAATCTTTTCTTTGGCTTTGGAGAACTTGCAGAAAAAGTGGGTTCAGTCTCATTTCACAAGATGTTCTTTTCAGCCTTTGCTTAAATATTTCTTAAGATGTGCTGCTTCTTCAAACGTTTGTCTCCTGCAGTTTTACTGAGAATAGAGTGTCTGGTATGTTGATATAATTTGCAGTCGGGTTATCAGCTGCAGAATTGATTACAATATTTTTTTAATTGTGGAATAACAATGGGTATGAGTATGATTATCACAATTACTGTTTTTGTTTGATGATAAATTGTCCCCAAAAAATATTTGTGATATTGGAATAGTGGAATTGGAGCATAGCATTCTGTAACTGTCCTAAATGAGTAAAACATATAAAAAAGAAAAACTGGACAGACCAACTTTTTTACAAAACAATTGAGTTAACGTCCTTATATTGCACAATAAGTTGAAGTTGATAGCGTAAATATTGTGTCAGGCATAAAGGAGTGTATTTCTGATTTGTTTTAGATCATATTCCATAAAATCAAAAGCATTTTGGATCATTGACTTCTGTTACAAATCTGATAAAATTCTTGTATTTTTTTATATCTCAGTTAGGTGTGTGACATATTATATTGTACCCAATAATACAATTATTGCCCACCCCAATCTGAACACAGAAAGCACTTTTCTGCCTTTTTTGCATTCTAGTTTGCACAGAATAAATCAGTTCATTGCACTACATAAGTTTTCTTTGTAACTAGGGACTGTTTCCAGGAAACATGGTCCTCAGTTCTTGTGCGGCTGTTCCAGAGCATCCTGTTCTTTTAGCAGTGTTTTTCTGCTGCCAGTGCTGAATTCACAAATGAGATGAGGTGATTGAATTGCTAGGTTTTAGGTACTTCACCTGTCAGCTTATTACCACACTCTTCATCCTTTGTTTGAGGTGTGTTTGAACACGGACCATCCAAGCTCAGGCCTGGGTGCATCAGCAACACGTCCATTGTCTTTCTCTGTGATTTCTCAGCGTGTGTTTTCCGCACCACTGTCTCTCCCCTTCTTGCTTCATGCTATACTTGGCTGTAGAGGCCACCTATTTCCTCTCCTTTCCAAGACTTTCTAAAAAGGCAGCTGGAGTATTTTTGAGGTTTTTGTACCTTAATCGCAGCTGGCAGCTCCAGAAATTAAGTAGGTAGGGAATGGAAACAATGATTGTAATTATTTGCAGCATGAGCCTGATTGCTGCAGCCGTGCCTTCCACTTTACTGACTGCAGTCAGTAAAGTGGAAGGCACGGCTGCAGCAATCAGGCTCATGCTGCAAATAATTACAATCATTGTTTCCATTCCCTACCTACTTAATTTCTGGAGCTGCCAGCTGCGATTAAGGTACAAAAACCTCAAAAATACTCCAGCTGCCTTTTTAGAAAGTCTTGGAAAGGAGAGGAAATAGCTTTACACTGCTCTACACGATTGGAAATAAATTTGGGGTGAAAAAACAGTCTTTGAAACGTCAAAGTCTGCCCGCTCTCGGTTGACCCCAACTCACAAAGGTAAGTGAACGCTTGTGTACAGTCAGCCTGACCTTACATTAGTGCGATTGGGTTTCTCTTCGCTCTCCTGGCGCTATTCTGCCTCCTCTCATCTCTTTAACCTTCACCCTCTAAAGTCTGTCACACACTGGCGACACCGCACAGCCCCTCTAAAATCAGAGCCATTGTTTTTAATAGAGGTCACACGCTGACATGGACACCAGGCAACAATGCTTAAGGACAAGAACAGAAGACCACGTATACCACCATTGTGCTATAGGCACTTGCATTTGACTAATTTGCATGAACACACAAATTTGTACCATTAAGAACAGAGACACACACAGTAAGTAAATGAGAACACATGCCCGGAACGGTGGGCATCCATGGCATCAGCGTCGTGGAGCAGTGAGGGTCAGGGGCTGGCCCGTGCTTGTTAACGATGGCTTACTCTGTGCTCTAACTGCTGAGCCACCCCTGCCTCTTAGCCACCACTGCTCCTCGACCCCAAGCATTGGTCAGTTTCTTGACAAGACTGCAGAAAATGCTGTTTTATTTTTAATAGAATAAATCATTAGTAATTGACATTATGCCTTACTTACAATTAGGAGATGGAATAATCCATGGAATTATTTAGCCACATGATAAGATGGAATATTTAGCCACATGTTTTTTTGGTATATTTTTGTGGTATTTTTGAGGTAATTTTATTTGAGGTAATAGCTAATTTTACAGAAGATAAAGATGTCAGAAGTTGTATTGAATTAGGAGTTTGACATGCCACAACTGGATGGGACTAATGTTGATTAGAAAACCTTAACATGTAAAACTAATCCTGTCCAAACAGAGCTTTAACTAATGAGTTGCTACACTTTTAGATGGCAGTCTTCTTCTCAACAAGTCTGTCTATTGGGTCTTGTTTCATTTTTAGCTAACTTGATTTAAAAGCCACTTGTAGCAGTTTATTTTACGTGCTCACTGCTTAAAAGTACAGATATTACGTATAATAAGCACAACTAAGTGTTTCCATCTTCATTGCAGAGGCACTCTGGAAATCAGCTTTAGAAACCTTTGAGAAACTATTATACAAATTATCTGAACATTTGGGACTTCTCTGGCCTGTGGTACGGAAAACGCAGGGCTGGATGATGAGGTGCTTGTAGACTGGTATTATTTGCACCTTCAGTGCTGATCCGTTTTCTGCACAGCTGGCACAAAACACTGCTAATGCCCACGTCTGTCAAACTGGTGATTTGTCCCCTCTTTTGGATGAGTTGCTCCCATGTACTGCAAAAGTGGAAGTACATTGAGCTTAACGAATATATACATCAGTATATGAAAAGGAAGTGTTCAGAAATTGTAACAGTTAATTCTAGGTGTAAAAATGTAATTAAACGAACCATAAAAAAGTAAAAGTATTAAAAAAGCATAGTAAATAGTAAAAAGTAGGAGTGTTTCCATCAGGTACTTTTTAATTTATTCTGAACAATGATAAATTGTATTGCAGTGTCTCTTCCCTCTTTTTTTTTCTCTGACCTCTGGCAACACTGTGTAAAACTAAGCTGACAAACAGAAGGTTTAAGTTTTTTTTTTTATTTGCTCTCATAAATTAAACAAAATAAAGCATTTAACATCACTTATCACACTTTATCAGTTAATTACCCTTTACCCTAACTGGCTGTTTTCCAGCTGAAAGATGCAAGCTGTACAGCACTAGCATATTAATGTTAGCTGATCTAACTTAGCATTAGGACGTTTGCTTACCAAAAGCTTTTCTCTGTGTAAATTTCACTCACATGTGGATTGCCGAGGTAAATGTATGATTAGAATAGCACTGCTGAATGAAATTCATGATTAAAATAGCACTGGGGCACATTTATTGTGCTGTGTTAGTATGACTGCTAGAATATTTTACAAATGCAAAGTGTTCACCACGTAGATATTTGTAGATTTGTAACTTTTTAAAAAGTAAAACTGACATTTACCTATTTAATATATTCAATCCTGAAAAAAATTTTTTTGTTCTGCGTTTTTTCTTCTGTTCCACTGTTTCACACACTGCTTGCTCTGGACTCACAACACAACAAAGACTTTAGTTCTGAGCATGCACTCACATCTGACTTCCTGACTTCCTGGCTAATCACGTGACGCCACAGCGTTCCTGCTCCCCCAGCTTCTGATTGTTCTCATCTGGTCTGTGTAGTATATATACACATCAGTTTTTCCTGTACATTGCTGAGTATTGAATCTAGTTAGCTAGCTCTTCTACAATGCATTTCCTTTGTTTTTGCATTTGTTACCGACCTGTTTTGTATTTTTGTCTTCTCTTTTGCCTTGCCCTTTATTCTGCTGGATTACCTGTGTATGACCTCCTTTGCCTATCACGATCTGTTATGTTGTTTACTTTTGCTGTCTTATTACTAATTACTGACCCTGCCTGTCCCTTACTCTGTAAACAGTTGCAAAGTTGCAAAAATTAATTTGGTCTTGGATCACCCCATCCCCTGCCCAAAAACTGACTCACAGACTCTTTGCAGAGAACAGGCCAATCAGAACCCTCTCTGTTTTGCCTGCACTTAATGAATATGCACACGAGGGAAGCGCCTTTCTCTCCCTCTTGTTCTCTTTCTCTTCACACAATTGCGTAGAAAAGTCTGTGTCACTTGCATGAGTGTTTGTGTTCACTTTTGGGCTACTTGTTCTACATTCTGGGAGATTTTATCTGACTTGCGGGCATCAGGGAGCCGATATTTATATGCGGTAGACTCCCACCACTTCCGGGAGACTTGGGAAGTCTGTGTAAACCTAGCTGCTTTATAAAGAAATTATGTGTTTGGTATCTTCAAAAGTCTGTTCCTGGTTTGGCCTGCGTGACATTTCTGTACATTTAAAAAAAAATGTACAGAATACCAGAATGCCAGTATTAGATTTCAGAAATAGTCCAAAAGCAGTTCCCACAGGAAGTGATGAAACTCCCGGGTTAATTGGGGCTGTAGTCTTTGTGCATGCGCTTCAGATGTACTGCACTCTCTCTCACTGCCGACTGTCAGCACCATATTCAACACACACAATCAGTCATAAATAGCTCTGACATAAGTGACTGCAGTCATTGGCACGGGACACACTGTGCAGACCGCAGCCAACGGCTAGGCACTGACTCTCAGTAACGGCCTGCTGCCGGCCAATGGTCCGTGGCTAGGTTGGTGTGTCATGGACTTTATAGTTTTACTGCCTGCAGGGCTCATAAACTGGGTATTGGGCCTGGTTCAGATTCCTGTTTATTTTCTGAGAAGATATTTTTTCATGCAGTAGATCTGAGAGACAGAGAGAGATTTCCAATAAAACCTATGATAGTATGGTGCAGATTGCAGAAACAATGATTCAAGCTCAGCATGTTTCGTTTATATGCTAACTCTGCAAAAATATAAAAGAAAAAAATCAAATAAACCATATTAGGGAAGCAAAATAGCCCAAATTCTAAAACTGTGGGCAATACTGTTCTAGAAGATTTCGAATCCCACTGTTCTGAGAGTTAAGTGCAATATAGTTTGCCTTGCTTACAGAAATCTATTAATCTATCTGTTCTAATAACTTCTCAGCTGTACCTAGAAAAAAAAAAACATGGGTCACTCTCTATGGTGAAAATTAATATTTTGTCATGCTTTTTTACCCTGATTCGCAAAGATTAAAAAGTTGTATTTGACTCTTTTTAAGACCTTTACGTACTTACAGGGGTTGAACAATGAAACTGAAACACCTGGCATTTTAATGTGGGAGGTTTCATGGTTAAATTGGAGCAGCCTGGTGGCCAATCTTTGTTAATTGCGCATTATTGCACCAGTAAGAGCAGAGTGTGAAGGTTCAATTAGCAGGGCAAGAGCACAGTTCTGCTCAAAATATTGTAATGCACACAACATTATGAGTTCAAAAGAGGTTCAAAATTGTTGGTGCACATCTTGCTGACGCATCTGTGACCCAGACAGCAAGTCTTTGTGATGCATCAAGAGCCACGGTATCTGGGGTAATGTCTGCATACCACCAAGAAGGACCAACCACATCCAACAGGATTAACTGTGGACGCTGTAAGAGGAAGCTGTCTGAAAGGGATGTTCGGGTGCTAACCCGGATTGTATCCAAAAAAACATAAAACCACGGCTGAACAAATCACGGCAGAAGTCAATGTACACCTCAACTCTCCTGTTTCCACCAGAACTGTCCGTCACCACAATAAATTATTGTGGTCTAAATATTGTGGTCAGAAATGTACAGTTTCTCAAACAAGAATTAAGCCTAGTCTTGGACTACAAATGATACATTTCTATTAAAGGGTAAATATAGTCTACAGCTTGACTTGATGTAAAACAGTAAAGTAACAGCAAAGTAAAATAGCCCATACCGTTTAATATGTACTTTGTTTTTCCCAAGACTGTCATTTAAAACCCTTCCAATCTTTCCAGCACGTTGAGACGGCAGTGTTTAAATCAGTGAAGTGAGATTTGGTGAGTTTGGGCTGTTTTCTGGTCGGAGTTCAGTCTGTTCTTTGTGTGCAGGCCTGCAGTGTGTTGACTCTGGCTCTGCTGTGGGCCATCAGTCTGTCTCTATTGACACTGTTACGCAAAGTGCACTGCCGGACCTTTGCTACAGATAGACTTTTTCGGTTTTGGTGCCATTTTCTTTTCAAGGGAGCGATTTGGTTTATGTACCGTTAATTTCAGGAGTGAATAGATTTACACTGCTGGTTTTATTCCAAATTATTAGCCTTAAAGGCATAGCAAAAATTAAATGTACACAGTACCGCCTAGCTTCACACTACATTCAGATTGTCTGTGTGAGTGTGTGTGTAGCCACTCGTGCTTTCACGTTGTTTATCACGTGCCTGGTTTACAATAATGCTAAATCCAACAAGCTACCAATGGATCTATGGGTGGTTAAGACCCTCAGATGCTAGCTGTCTCTCTCTCGCATGCGCGCACACACACATACAGCCAGTGGCTCGTTTCCAGGTTGTTGAAGGTGGGGAATATGCAGCTACACTAGCATTTTTTTTCCAGTATTAAAACCCTCAGTTATAATATTCTAATTTAAAAATAATCAAAACTACGCTGCGATATGCCTAAAGAAATCAGGAATTTAGTAATGATTAATAACAGAATAATATTTTGATTAATACAATGAAGAACACATATTTAGTGTAGCCTAGGGGAAGCCTAAGCTGATCACCTTAATCCAACACTACCTATGGCCATGGAATTAATTGCAGTTCAATGTTCTGGTTGGGTGAGTGAATACATTTGGCAATATAGCGTAAGAATAATTAATAATAGAGAGTTAAAACATGCCTTCTGATGGATTGGTGACCTGTCCAGGATGTACCCTGCCTTCCACCCCATGGCTGATGGAATTGTCCCCGCCTACCCCCAAGCTAGAATGAATAAGGCAGATTTGTAGACTATGATGGTAAAACGTTAAATTTCTGTTCAAACAATTTTACATGTTGGAGCAATACGTTTTTCGTTTGTACATTGATTTAATAGTTTTTATAACTATCACTTTAATCCTCAGCAGATCACTCTCTACAGCTCTACCAGCTGAATCTGTTCAGTGGGGCTGGACTTGAAACGGGATACTTATTACAAACAGCCTGTGTGTAGTTGGACCTGTCAGCGTGGAGAAATAAATGTGTGTTGGACCAGTTATGCTGTCTAGTTTGGTGGGACAGAGCAGAGTAACCTCGTACAGAAAGCGCGTGGAGGATAAGTCGACCCAGTCTCATGTTCGCTGAAGAAACTCAGGCGAGCTTGGACACGAAAAACTTTTTTAGTTTTTTAGTTTTTTTTTTCTTTTTTCTAAATCTGTTGACAAGATAATAGCTGTAGTTCTGTAGTTTAGTGCTGAAGGCTGAAGTGTGAGTGCGTTTAGTCTCTGGTTTGAGAGATTCATTATACAGATTTAAACGATTAAATGGTCATCTTGACCCCAATCAGGAAATAAGCATGATAATTTTTTAAAGTGTGAAGAACTTTTAATTTGTGGGTGTGGAGGCGTAAAGGTTCCGTGGCGGGCTCACAAATCAGATACAGATATTATGTAGTTTTAATACAAATGAAGATTCTTTATTTATAGTGTGGTCTTATAATGTTCTCTAAGCAAAAATGATTCTGTATAAATGGACCTCATATCAACTGACAAAATGACTTTGAATTAAACCTTTTACTTTCAATTGTTTAGTATGCCAGTCCAGTGCCCACACCCTCTTCTTTCAAAGCTGTGTCTCTGTACAGTGTGCAGCTCGTGGATTGGCATTGTGTCTTGTGTATTGACACAACCCTATCCCATGACAGACCTTGGCCTTTAGACTTGTCGCTGATAACAATCTGGATGTTCTTTTTGGTCTTTGGTGTGGAGCACATGGTGTCCATTTCTTTAAAAAAATATCTGAAATAATGTGATGGTCAAACCCAGATGCTTTCAAGCTCAGAGAAGTCAGTGCTGCTTTTGGGCATGGTTAACATAAGGCTTCTGTTTTGCACAGTTTAGGTAAAGTTTAAGGTACTGTTTGTGAACGTAACTCTGTATTGTAGTGTCATAAATTTGCCAAAATAATCCCTTACCGAAGTGGTTTTAAATGATGGTTTTGATTTAGTGCCATCTGAGAGATCAGAGGTCACATTTGTTCAGCTTATGCTTGTGCTTTTGCCCTTTACACAATGAATGGTTTAATGGACCATATCATGCACCATAGAGGAAGAAATATACACATTTCTTTCAGTCTTTCTTTGAGAAAGATTTTTTTTTTACATTTCTTAAATGTTTTCATTCATTTGTCAGAAACTGGAGATCCTGTGCACATCTTTGCTCCTCAAAGCATGAGATTTTTGTTGTTTCTGTTCTTATACCAAATTGTGATTATAATCACCTGTTAACATCACCAGGCAGAAGTGAAGGTTAAATGAGAAGTCTGGTGTGAAAACGACTTGGGGTGTAGTGAAACGTAATTACAAGTACGAACTTTTGTCAAATAGCCCACCTTCATTTACCCTCAGCATTCTGAAATACAGCTCTTTTAGTCGATGCTCCCAACAGGCTAGGGGCATAGAGTTGCCCATGCAAAGCATTGCCCATTTTTACACCATTAACAAGCTCACAGTAGCTCCACACATCATTAGGAGAATTCTGAGGGTCCTGACATTTAAAGCAAGGCACTGAAAACTTAATAATTTATCAAAAAGACTGTTGAAATCAAGTCACTGCTTAAAAATAAGTCACAATAATTCAACTGACAAGTACGAACAAATAGGTAGGATAGGGGAACATATTGCAAATTCTGTAAAGATGCATGATATTGTATAGATCTTTTCAGTAACAAGTGGAATTCATGCATTTCCAGTCCTGTAATATCTTTCTACGGCCTCAGTCCACATGCTTCTCTCGCTTCAGATGATGCTTTTGTGGTGTCTCTCTCAGCTTGTCATGAGGGGGCACTCAAAGTGTGATTTGTATTTACTGCACCTACTTCACCTATAGGGGAACACAGGAATAAAGAATATAAATTGTTGCTGCTTGCGGAAGAATCATTTTAAACTGGGCGGGTGTGATGCGGTCTCCTTTCAGAGGGGATAAATCCGATTCCAGGTTATGTTCAATCAGAGAGAGAGAGAGCACGCTCAGTCAGAAACTTCACTCCTTTGTTCTACTATGAGTGAATGAGCTAGTGAGCTCTGAGCTTCCACTTCTGAAGTCTCCATTGCTCCACCAGCTGCTCGCATTCATTAAAACTGAGCCGGATCCTCTTCTAGAGGCTGTATGTGTGACGTAAGTAGAATGAATGAATATTAGGCTTAGCAGGGAAGGGTTGTTTCAGCACACTGGTACCATTAAATATAATATTTAATCCATATTCTTCTCCATTCAGAAATGCTTCTGCTTTTAGTTTAGGAAAAAAAAGTATAATTGTTTTCTTCTTCTTCTTTGTTCAGATAGATTTCTCCTGGACATCAGCAGGCCTGTGATGGTTGGTGCCTTTGGGGATTTTGCCTGATTTCTGTTCCCCACCATGAACTCCTCTCCTGGCCCTGCTGCCGTCCCCTCACCCCCCGTCCTTCAGGTAGCCAGGGCACCGGAGCGGGACGACCCCCACACACACTTTCCTGCCCTGTACTCCTCCTCCCTGGCTGTGGAGCGAGGGGCTGTTTGCATCCCGTCTCCGTTTGCCGACACTGAGTTTGGACCCGGACCGCTGAACCTCGGACACCCCGTCTCAGAAAGCCCCGGGCTAGGACCCCCCCTCAGCCCCTCGCTGTTCTGGCCCTCACACACCACACACGCCATCACCCTGCACTGCCCACCACAGCTGATGTACGGAGAACCACACACACACGCAGCCTGGGCAGAGACCAAACCACACACACCCAGCCGCAGCAGGTGAGAACACACACACCCACACACACACACACACACAGCGCTTTGTCCTATGTTTGAATTAGAGATGTGCTATATCATATTGTACACAATAAAATAATCAGTTTAGAAATAAAAAAAAAAATAGGTTTTCAAGATATTCTGCCTTGAAAGCAGTATATAATTGTATCTGTTTTCCTGTGTAATATTTGTTATGTATTAGGGTATTTTTGTATAACTGTTAATGTGTGCAATATACGCATGAATACGTTAAACATTCAGCATTTTAATATTGTGGTAGATTACCGTATTTTTCCACTTCATTAATTCATGTGACATATGAATATGTATTAATATTAAGTTATATTATTTTTCTTCTACACAAAATAATCATTGGTAGGTTATAGGTACTATTGGTGTCTGTTGTTTTTTATTTTTTTTTTACTTAAAATATTTTTACTTTAATTTGAACTGTTATGTTTATACAAAAAATTCAACAAATGTAATATTAGTTTTGTTGCAGAAGTGTATGTTTGAAATGAATACAAAAGTGCTTTGTCAAGAATATCGCCAAGAGTATCAGAAAAATAGCCTGCAATATTGTGAAATTATTTTAGGGCTATATTACACACCTCTAGTAAGAATAGTTTTTATCAGATAAAAAAAAATCTGAACAGTTTCAAATAAATATACGAAAAGGCAAATAAGAAACAAATACTTCGGGCCGATCTCCCAGAAAGGATTAAGTGCTATCCTGAACATTTTGGAACCAGGTGTTACCATGACTACAGCAAAAATACAGCTGTTTTGTTCACTATCCCAACACACCAGTGATCTGACACATGTTTCATATGAAATGTTAATGATGATGAAATACAGCAAATCTTAAAGAGGTTTGACTTAAAACATCTATCCCATAATAACCATCTTGGCTGAATTTCCTCAGTCATCTTTTTGAGGTAGATTTCTTGTCTCTTAAAGTGTTTGAGAGCATCAGTTGTAAAGTAGTGAAGAGGTAGAGTTGATATACAGTGAATATACCTATTTGAGTAATGTTCTAATACATATTATATCAACTATGTAAAGAAAAATATCACTTTTAAAAATCTCAGTCCATCTGAAAAAAAAAATGCTTTTAAGTTACTACATGATTCATTATGTGATTATTTCAATATTTATTAAAATGTAGGAAAACAAAGAAAGAAACATTGAATGAGAAGATGTGCCCAAATTTTTGACTGTAAAAACACTCATATTTTACCTCTCTGATCTTGTAGTCCTGTACAGATTAATCCGTTCACTTAGCTCATCTGAGGCAGATCTTCTCATCTCTAATTATCTCTAATAAGTGATCTACAGTTGGAGCCAGTTCTTTCAGTGCCGCACCCCCAAACTCTGGAATTCATTACATCATTACCTCTGAACTCGCACAATCTCCCTCCTTCTCATCAACACTGAAGACACATCTGTTAATTCAGCGCTTCTCCACATGTTATATGTCTATGTCTTCATATTGTTTCTACATTATATGAATCAGCTTTAATCTACAGGGGTTGGACAATGAAACTGAAACACCTGGTTTTACACCACAATAATTTATTGTGGTGTCGGGCAGCTCTGGTGGAAACAGGAGAGTTGAGGTGCACATTGAATTCTGACGTGATTTGATCCGCTGTGGTTTGATGTCTTTTGGATACAATCCGGGCTAGCACCCAAACATCACTTTCAGACAGCTTCCTCTTACAGCGTCCACAGTTAATCCTGTTGGATCCTTCTTGGTGGTATGCTGACATAACCCTGGATACCGTGGCTCTTGATACATCACAAAGACACCAGGCTGCTCCAATTTAGCCATTAAACCTCCCACACTAAAATGACAGGTGTTTCAGTTTCACTGTCCAACCCCTATACATTTGTGAATAGCAGTGATTTTCAGTACAGAATCATACCTGCTTTATTGCAGCATTCCTGAGGGCCTGAACTTCAGCCTTGTCCTTTGCACACAGGGATCTCCCCAGATTCTCTGAATCTGTTAATATTGAATATTGTGTACTGTAGATGGTGGGATATCCAAGTCTTTGCAGTTTTACGTTGAGGAACATTTTCTGAAATTGTTCCAATGCTCTAAAAATCAATCATAAAAAAATGATAAAGGGAAACACGGCTCAAAACATTGAGTTTTACACTGACCAGGTCAGTCATCAGATCTTAACAGAATTCAGCTTAACAGAATTAACAGAAAAGCTTATAGCTTTAACAGAAAGCTGCACTTATAGCCTAGAAGGCACAACAGAGCGATACAAAATAGAGCAGTTTGTTAATGTCAGTGGATCACCAGCCTGATACGGTTATTACAAGCAAAGGTAAAACAAATAAAAAACAAATAATGAATCAACATTTTGGGAGAATTGGCATTTCTTACTCCAGCAATCCCCTTACAGTCAAGAAGTTTAATGTATGCTTTAAGTCAGCTTTAGAGGACACACATTTCTGGACAAGCTAAGAAATACAGCAATAATACAGGAATATTTACATGAATATGACGTCAGTCATTGTGAGTATTGTCCTGTCTGTTTCACCAGAGTTTTGCAGCACAGTTATAAGCTTTTATTGCAGATTAGTAGAGCGACCACGGTAATTTGGTGGGGCTGTTGTAAAGTGGAATAATATTGTTACATTAAATTGTATTTTCTTATACTTATAGACACTTTGTTTCTTTACTTTTGCTCTAAATCAGTGGTCTGCTATTAAGTTTGGCTATAGGCCAGATATTGTCCAATCCATTACGTGGTGGGCCACAAAAAAAAAAAATCTGTTTTGGAAAATTAACTGTAATGGGATGGAGTGCTACAAACTAGTAGATCAAACAGTTGATCTCAAAGCAAGTAAACATGTTTAATTTTTACCACCCCTTCTCTAAAATCGAATTATGTGCCAGCCAAAAATACTACTTTCTAAGTTGTTTAACACATTAGGAAATAAGAAATCATATGCGTTTTTTTTTATTCATATATTACTTTACTTTTAGTATAAAGTGTGATGTACTGTATTTTTCAGACTATAAGGCGCATTTAAATTCCTTTCACTTTCCCAAAAATCGTCAGTGCCCCTTATGTATGAATTCTACCAGTCAGGTTGTAAAGAGCAGTAAAGCCACTCCGCTGAAGAACAGCTTTATATAGATGTTTCAGTGAAGTATCTCCATGACCGAGGCTGGAGCAGTATTAGCATTAGCTGCTAACCGCAGCGCTAGCTTTTTCACTGTTCAGAGGTGGGTATGTCGGACTATTTTCTGGGTGTTTATCCTGTTAAAAAAGCTACTTCGGATAAACCACTATTTATATTTTATATAATTTGAATTATATATCTTTTCAATTTTTTTTTTTTAATTGACTTTTTTCCACAAGTGATGCTCGTCTCTTTTACTCTCTCTCTCTCTCTCTCTCTCTCTCGCTGCAGTTCTTTAGTATCTCATATGAAGTTGTTTGGGAAGCAGCTGGAGGACTCTGATAAAGTCCTGAACTCCTCTTCCTCGGAAACTCTGGCTAAAGCTGACCTGCATTACTGCGTGGTGTGCAGTGACTACGCCTCAGGCTATCACTATGGCGTGTGGTCTTGCGAGGGCTGCAAGGCGTTCTTTAAGAGAAGCATTCAAGGTAAAACCATTCACCTCCCAGTCTGTTCAGATTGGCATCTGAATACCATCTACAAAGCTTTCAATGTGTTTCTCACTCGCTTTTATAGAGAAGAAAATACAGTCAATTGATGTTACTTTTTACAAGCACAAAAGCTCTTTGCACATGCAGTTTATTTGTATAGCACCTTTCATATACAGTTTTCCAATTGCAATTCAGAGCACTTCATACAAATAAAAGCTAACAGCATTTTAAAAGCTTTAAAAAATAGAAAGAAAGAATATAGCTGTCCTTTCAGCATCATCAGAGCTCATCAGAGTGTCTCCTTGATACGAAGAGCCAGTTGAACCTGTTCACTACACAGTAGACCAAACACACTTCTTAGAAAACACTGAAAACACTGTGTTGTGCCTGCTGAAGTGCTTTGTGGAAATATACTCAGTGACAGTGTTAACCTGTTTATACTATTAGAATAAACCGAATTAAACATAAAGTCAGTGACCAGAGCATGCATTTATCATTATTTATTTCAATATAACATTAGAATATACACTGGTTTCACAAATAGGAGCACTGTAGTTCTGTAATTACAGACTAAAGTCCTTTTGTTTCTCTGGTACAGAGATCATTTAATCAATGGTCGGAACACCACAATGGTTGGCAGCAGCATACTGTGGGCAGAGCTTGTAACCACTAGTGAACGACAGAATCTCTAAAGGACAGATTCAGAGCTTCTGTCTTTGATTTTACTTTATCTACAAGGTGGAGTAGCTGCTGTAGGTAGGAGTGTGAAATAGAGTGAAGGACAGTGAGGGATGGTTAAACGCGGCGTTTAAAAACTCCAGCAGCACTGCTGTACCTGATCCACTCACTGTACCAGCAGCACAACACACACTAACACCTCATACACCACAATGCTAATCAGTGCTAATCACTGCAGTGCTAAGAATAATGACCCACCACAGGGTGAAAGGAGGATAATAATAAAGTATACAGAGTAGGGTTGTCATGATAACAGAATTTTGACTTTTGACTTTGAGACCAACTGTATGACCACAATTCTCGATACCAAAACCATACTTAGAAAACCATAGAAGAAAAAAATACAACAATAAAATTGTCTGAATTTTGCCAGGCATGTCATACTGCTGTATCAGATTTCTAAACCCGGATTTCTCAACTGTATATATAGGCACTTGGTCCATGCAGATGTATTGAGGTACAGCTCTGTTTAGTCTGTCTGCCTCTTTGGAGGATTTATCATATTTTCTGTGTCTGTGTAGCACAGATCTAATAGTAGCCTGACTGTATGAACTTGAAGGGATGGCAGAAGTTAAGTTCTTAAATAAGGAAAACAAAGAGAGAGAAGAACATTTATAATGCTATGTTGAATTGAAGACTCATTGCTCTGTTTTATTAATCAGCGTTTTACCATTTTAAATAAGCCCACGCTTAATGTAACGATCAAGCAGGCTATGTGTCTGACATTGAATTTGAGATTGAAACACAAAAACGTGAACATCTTCAGTTCACATGCCAAGATGGTAGTCTATCTTATCCCTGACGCTTAAACAGTTGGATTAGCAGTCACTATTAAATCTTAGTAAAGCTACAGAGTGTATCTTAACTACGTCCAATAACCTCTTCACTTCTCAGCTCTCTGTAGATATCAGGGTGCTGCTTGTCCACCAAATGTTGAGCCAAGTTGCTCATGTTTGCTAATTTGCCCTGGAGAGAGTTGGAACGCCGTTTGTAAACTGGGTTTGTGGTGTTGGTTTGGTTCCCGTCTTTATTAGTGATATACAGGGGTTGGACAATGAAACTGAGACACCTGGTTTTGGACCACAGTCATGTTTTGTCCCGAGGGACAGTTCTGGTGGAAACAGGAGAGTTGAGGTGCACATTGAATTCTGTGTGATTTGATCAGCCCTGGTTTTCTGTTTTTTTGGATACAATCCAGGTTAGCACCCGAACATCCCTTTCAGACAGCTTCCTCTTACAGCGTCCACAGTTAATCCTGTTGGATGTGGTTCGTCCTTCTTGGTGGTATGCTGACATTACCCTGGATACCATGGCTCTTGATACATCACAAAGACTTGCTGTCTTGGTCACAGATTCGCCAGCAAGACGTTCACCAACAATTGGTCCTCTTTTGAACTCTGGTATGTCACTCATAATGTTGTGTGCATTGCAATATTTAGAGCAGAACTGTGCTCTTACCCTGCTAATTAAACCTTCACACTCTGCTCTTACTGGTGCAATAATGTGCAATAAATGAAGATTGGCCACCAGGCTGCTCCAATTCAGCCATGAAACCTCCTACACTAAAATGACGACAGGTGTTTCAGTTTCATTGTCCAACCCCTAGAAGCAAAACATGCCCACACTTCACTCCTCAAGCCCGTTTTGTCCAAACGTCGTGGATGAGAGAGAGGACATCTTTTTAGCCGTCATCATTCTACGCATGCTACTGCTCCCTCGGTGCTGGCTCGCGTGTATCTAGTGCTCAACTGCGTTAAATTAATACTCATGTATTGATTCATTTGTTCACAATCCTAGTTTTACCTTAATTCTGGCACACTGGTCGCAGTGTAGTTCAGTTTTCTTATGAACTGAAAAAAAATTACATCTACTAATTTGGCTTATTTGAAGCTAGTAACTTGGCTTTATTGAGTATTGATTGAAAGCATCCAACGCTAAAGAACCAAACATTTGTGACATCGTAGTATTGAAAAGCAACTCGAGTACAGAGAAACAGATATTACAGGACTACAGTCTGTTATTATAGAACTACAATGTGCTCCTACATGCACTGAGCTGGAAAACAATGGCTGAGGGTATTTACCTTTAAAACCCATTACAGCTGTAAACTGGGAATACTGGCTCTGTTCCAGGGGTGTGGGAGATGATTAAACTAACACACTCTTACACAGAAATCGCAAAAGATGATTTATTTGTTTATTTGCATTTGTTCTGATATAAATGTTTTTTTTTAAACAAATTAGTTCTTACTCTCCAAGGATTTACAGATCATTTTCTCACATGCCTGCCTCCACACACACACACACACACACACACACACACACACACACACACACACACACACACACACACACACACACACACACACACACACACACACACACACACACTTATTGTGATGTAATCACTAGTCCAAGTGGAGGGGAGGCCAGTGCACTCTGTTCTCTCCTGAGAGTTTACAGCCTGCATGTGTTTTGTTGTTTGGTTCTGCTTTATTAAAAACTTTTTGAAGTGAAGTGTGGTAAATGTGCTTTTGTGTACTGAAAAGGAAAAGAAGGGCCTGTGTGTAGATTTAAAGGAATTTTAACATTGCTTTAGATAACAGTCAGCATTCTTTTTTTATCATTAAGGCATCATGTAAATTTGTAAATTGTACTTTACCGTCAAGAAACATGCACACAGATTTGCAAAGAAGATAAAGGTGCCCAGGAACAAAAAATGACAAAGAATTTAGACTGGTATGGGCAATGTTCAGTGAGCTACATACACAGTTGTAGAGTTGTAGAGGTTCCTAATGGAGTAACACAATTATCCATCCCATGCCAATTGAAGATTTTCACACAGTTCCAGCAGAATTTGGGGTAGGAGTATGTGTGCCACACACGGATTCATTGGTCATCTACACTGAGACAAAAGCTGCATTCTTCACTAAAGATGATCCACTTCTTGACAGTCTGGCACAACACCATAGCATTCTTTGACGACATTAAGGGAAGTCAAGGTAAAGGTCTGTGTGCATGTATTCCTGAATTGTGCAGCCGTCTGCCAATGGTGCTGGCACTTATATGATGACTCACGGATGGCATCGTTGCTCCCAGATTCTTCATGTTGCTGGTGTGCGCCTTTGGTCAGGGTTTTAAGAAGCCTTCGAGGTGAAGTAGAAGATGGTGTTTTTAAGTAATAGAGGGAATCTGTATCTCTTTCAGGACACAATGACTACATCTGTCCAGCCACCAATCAGTGCACAATCGACAAAAACCGCCGCAAGAGCTGCCAGGCCTGCCGGCTACGCAAGTGCTACGAAGTAGGAATGATGAAGTGCGGTAAGTGTGCTTTCGTCTACTGAGATGAAAATGAAAGGGCTTAGTGCTGATTCAAGTTATTAATGAATTAATGCAGCATTATATAGCATTTTACTTCTGTTACTCTGAGTTTGGTGCACTGTTAGCTGCACAGTGTAACTCTGGGGAAGCCAGAACTGCGTAACACTGCATAACCAGAGTCATGTTTGTGTAAAATACTGTAATATTACTGTACTGTATCAGTTCCCGTGCTTTCTCCACCTTCAGCAATGATTCTGTTTCTCCCAGCTTGTCAACAAATACATGTGTAAAATATGTTCTTCTTCTAAAATTGGCTCAAAGCACAAATCCCACATCAAGACTGTAAAGAAAGCCACTGGAGCAATGGAACTTATAGCACAGGAGCAAAATTATTATAAAATGATAAGATGAACTGTTTCTTTAATCTACATGTAAATGATGATAATATCATATGATATGAACTCTGTATCTGGTGCAGATGAGGTAATTGGTCTTTTTTTCCTTCCCATTGTAGGTGTAAGAAGGGAGCGGTGTAGTTATCGTGGTGCTCGTCACCGCCGGGTTCCGCAGGTCCGGGAAAGCTCTGGAGTGGCCATGGGGGTCAGAGGTCATTCTCAGCAACATCCGCAGCTTCACCAACCCCTCTCTCTCCCCGCCCCTGAGTTAAGAGCGCCCGGTCTCTCCCCCGAGCAGCTGGTTCAGTGCATGCTGGACGCAGAGCCTCCAGACATCTACCTGAAACAGGAAATGAAGAAGCCCTACACGGAGGCCAGTGTGATGATGTCACTCACAAACCTTGCAGACAAAGAGCTCGTCGTTATGATCAGCTGGGCCAAGAAGATACCAGGTGAGTCTCTTTATGATGGTATTTTTAAAAATAATTAAAGAATTCTGATTTGTTGTCTGTAATGCAAAGAAAAAAAAGACTCTAATATTCTACTATAAAGTCTACATAGCAAATAAATCAAATTAACTAAAATATTTAATAGTTTTTTTTTTACCCTATTTGGAATCCTTTGTGTAATATTTTATATTTCATTTTGATCTTTTTGATCTTTTTATTTCACAAACCATACTTAAAAAAAAAACATAATTAAAAAGTGTTCTAAATCACATTAAATTAGTAAAAAAAATAGCTGTTACTTTGCCTCAATGGCTCTTAGTACTGTTACCACTGTTTTTCCACTGTTTTTGCAGTAGATGGGGCCAAGCTAACTCTACTACTACTGTTTCATTGCTTTATTAACTTGTTTATAATTGTCTGGTTCATGGTCTATGATGGACAACAAACAGCTCTAAAATAGTTTTAATAGTGGTATGTCCAACGAAACATTTAAAAATAAATAAAACGCATGATGTCCATTGTAATGGATGCTGGGTCTGAAAGGGTTATCAGTGATAAAAAGTGCTAATATTAATATGCACACTGATATTCCAGTGGCCCATGGAAGCTAAGGAAAACTGCACTGACCTGTGGAATATATGTGTGGGGTCTCCTGTATTGAATGTGGATGAGACTTCACATATGTCACACGTGTGCTGGAAATATGCCATTGAAAGCTAAAATTTTCACTCACTGTGCAGTCTACTGCGGATGGTAATGCCAAACCAATCGGGCCCTGTGTGAAAAAGTGTTTGCCTTTTGTGACCTCCTGGATGAGTTGTCCATGCCCTTTTGGAATAATTTCGGTCGGCTGGCCACTCCTGGGAAGGTTCACCAGCGTTACATGTTTTCTCCATTTGTGAATAAGAGCTTTCACTGTGGTTCTGGAGTCCCAAAGCTTTAGAAATGACTTTGTAACCTTTTCCCTATTGACAGTCTGTTATCTTATCTGTTTTTGAATTTCGGATCAGATTGGGGCATAATTTGTTGCTTTTTGAGAGCTTTTATCTGCTTCATGTTGTCAGACAGGTTATATTTAAGTGATTTCTTGATTCTACATGTCTAGTAGTAATCAGGCCTGGTTGTGGTTAGTAGGGGCGGGGGCGGGGGCGGGGGCAAACACTTTTTTTTTTACAAAGGACTAGATTGGTTTGGATAGTTTTTTTCCCTTAATAAATGAAATGATCATTTATTCATGTTATATATGTCTGATATAAATGTTTGTTCAATAATCTAAAATTAGTAAGTATGACAGAAATGCAAAAACACAAGAAATCTGTAAGGGTGCAGATACTTTTTCACTGTAAATTATATGGATTGGATTTGGGCCACTTTTACCTGCTGTATGAACGTAAGCTAACAGAATTGATAATATTGTGTGGCGTGCTGAGAGTAACTCCCCAGCTATCAGTGCTGATATCAGCCTGTTTATAAGTAATATTCCAAATTCCGAGTCAATGTTTGCAGCAGGATTAAAGTCAAGACCTGTTGTAATCATGCTGCTATATTGTCTGATATAAAACCCTGATTTTCTGATGTTTATCTGATCAGAGTGTTATTACATAAAACAGTAACTCTTCCAACCAACCAGTCCAAAGTACCCATATGTGGTTAACACATTTATTTATGAGTAAACAGGTCCGTATATAATGATGTGTCACATATACACACTGTTAAAAACCACATGATCAGGTGTAATAAAGATTACTTTGAGAAGAACAGATTGAGAAGTGTGTTTGAGGAGTATGTGATTATTTAAACTGGTAGTTTGTATTAGGGTTGTGTCATATCGTATCATACACAATAATATTGCCAACATTTTTGAATATCGTAGATAGAGAGATAGATAGATAGATAGATAGATAGGTAGATAGATAGATAGATAGATAGATAGATAGATAGATAGATAGATAGATAGATAGATAGATAGATAGATAGATAGATAGATAGATAGTATAATGTATTTCACTTTAATCCTGGATACATGGAGATATTTGGAGTACATTATTATTACATTATTATTACATTCTGGATAATTGACTTTATGACAAATCTGATAAAAATGATTGTATTTTGTAATATCTCAGTTAGGGGTGTGCCATATCATATCATCTGCAATAATATGGTATGCAGTAGTGTATTCTTGAAATATTTTTTTTGTAACCCAGTGTTTTGTCATATCACCAAGAATATCGGTATTGCGAAAAATATAATAAAATATCGTGATATTATTTTAGCTCCATATCGCCCACCCCTAGTTTGTATGATGATGAGCCCACAGTTTTATGTTTTAGTTGTTTATATGTGTAGTTGGGGAATATAATGTTATTTTATCATAGCGTAATAAGATTCCTAATCATGGTCAAAATATATTTCTATAAGCACATCAAGGATATTTTCAATCAGGAACAATATTATCTAAAGTATTGTTCTATAATACTTTTACCATATCACCCAGATCTACGAAACATTACATTAGCCTCAGAACTAAGGCAGAACAATTTCGAACCAAAGAACTGCTTTCACTATACTGTGCTGCCCCTTTAAGTTGCTGGAGTTTGGGTACAGTTTCAGGCCTGTCAGTTTCCAGCCATGGTGGATTTATTCCTGCAGACGCTTCGAGAATGTCAGTGGGAATGTTAACAGAGCTGAAGTTGAGTGAAATGATTTCTGGCAGATTGAAGGCAGATTGGTGCTGTAATGTGGCTTTATTAGGACGTGGTTGAGCATTTCAGGTCCAGCAAAAAAAATGTTCAGGTGTGAAAAGTGAAATTTTGGAGAAAATTATCTTGTCCTATTTAGCTTTTCATCACCGTTCACTGCAGTTTTATCTCTCTAGAGTCCTGCTGTCTGTAATAAGACCCTGAACATGTGTGTGAGAGAGAGAGTGTGCATGCACACACATCTGCATTGGCTCTGCACAGCAGCAGGTGTCTTTAGTTAGAGGATTTTGGAGAGGCTTATCATGATTAACCATTTAAACCCTCAAGGCCTGCATGTGGGCCAGCATTCAGTATTGGCTTTCTTGCCCTAAAACCACATACACTTAATATTAGTTCTGTAGCAGTTATGAAATAATTTATTATAGCTACTGTATCATGTATTGTAGTTATAGAATCCTTTACATTTGCCACTTACAGAATCATAGTATATACTGAATCATTTAAAATAGTCACTGAATTACTGATTACTGATTACTGATTACTGAATATTTATTGTGGTTACAAAATCATTTACAGTTTATAATTAAATCACATATAGTAGAGAATCAGGTCCCACTTTAAAATAAGACTACCTTTATAAAGGTGTTTATAAATGATTTACAATTAGTTTATTAATGGTTACTAATTAGGTTGTAAATGCCTTAAAAATCATTAATAATCAGTTATAACACATACGTAGAAAGGGCAACAATGACCTGTTGTTTGTCAAATAGTGAACCCACAGCCGTCCATATTGTTGTCCTTTCTTTGTATGTGTTATAACTGATTATTAATGATTTTTAAGGCATTTACAACCTAATTAGTAACCATTAATAAACTAATTGTAAACTATTTATAAACCCTTTATAAAGGTAGTCTTATTTTAAAGTGGTACCCAGAATCATAGTATATACTGAATCATTTTAATAGTCACTAAATTAAATTTCATTCCATTCGATTTTATTTATATGGCTCTTTTTAGAACAAAAGTTGTCACAATGCAGCTTTACAGAGAAAACAGGTCCACCACAAAACACTTATCATAGATACAGAACCATTTATTGTAGATACTGAATAATTTATTGTAGATACTGAATCATTTAATTATTTAATTTAATTTTTAGTAGGAGTTGATTGGAGTCTTTATACCCCTGTAACTGAGGTGTAGCACGGGGTACTCTCACAGATGTTAATAATGTTGAGAAGATGAATTTACATTCCCCCTGTGTTCCTCTGCAGGATTTGTGGAGCTGAACCTGTCCCTGCAGGTGCAGCTGCTGGAGTGCTGCTGGTTGGAGGTGTTGATGCTGGGTCTCATGTGGAGGTCTGTAGATCATCCGGGAAATCTCATCTTCTGCCCAGACCTCATACTTAGCAGGTACAGCAGTGTGTATGTGCAAATCCTGCTTTCTTTATGAAGGTGCTGATAAGAAAAAGAGCGCCACCAAAAGGTCATAAGTAACAGTGTTTGAACCGTTTGAGTGTTTTTAGAAGGTAGAACTGAAATCGGGTATATCAAAGGTAAAGAAGTAGTTTTGGTGGACCTCCACCTTACTCTACCTCACTCTGCTTTCTTATACCACATTCTACCTCCCTCTTCCTTCTTCTACCTCACTTTTCCTTCTTCTAACACATTCTACCTCACTCTACTTTCTTATACCACACCTCACTCTGCCTTTTCTACCTCACTCTTTCTTCTTCTACCTCACTCTATGTCACGCTTCCTTCTTTTAACTCACTCTTCCTTCTTCTACCTCACTCTTCCTTCTTCTACCACATTCTACCTCACTCTGCTTTCTTGTACCTCACTCTTCCTTCTTCCTTCTTATACCACATTCTACCTTACACTGACATCTTCTACCTCACTCCTCCATCGTCTACCTCACTCTACCTCACTCTTCATTCTTTTACCTCAGTCTACCTTGCTGTGCCTCACTATACCTTCTTTTACCTCACTCTGCCTTCCCCTACCATACTCTACCACACTCTTAATCACAGTTCCTCACTCTGCCTTCCTGTATTGTTATTGTAGCTCTTTCAATGTGTTTTTTTTTTATTAATATTGTGAAATAGTATAAAAATATGATAAACTCCTGTTTGTTCAATATAGTGTGTTTCATTTAGATGGAATCTATCATTGAGGACAAAATCTGTGCCCCATAACAAGTAAAACTCTATAATACAGTTTTTCAGCCCATTATGACAACTATTGAAAATCCCAAAATGTTGAAGTATCTCAATTTTTTCTTTTGAAATTTTGTATCCGTTTCCTACAAACACAGTATCGGTTTGGAATTATTAGTTCAGATTTGAAGACTGATATCAGATAGTGATAAAAATGTCCTTCGGGATAAATAAAGTATCTATCTATCTATCTATCTATCTATCTATCTATCTATCTATCTATCTATCTATCTATCTATCTATCTATCTATCTATCTATCTATCTATCTATCCATCTATCTATCTATCTATCTATCTATCTATCTATCTATCTATGGGTTCATTTTGTGTCATGTTTTAACCCCTTCCGCTAGATAGCAGTGTGTGATTAATAGCTGTTGTGATGGATTTCATATATAGTTTCATTTAAATGTATGGCTTGCTTACAGTATCAAAATATGCTGGATATATTACATCGTACCCTCAATGTCATGACACTTACCATATTCCCACATTCTTGCCAACACACAGCCATAATGGTAATGCTGTAAACCTGTGAACCCAGTAACACTGTTTTGGCCCTGAGGCAAATATTTCCCACCTGAGTATGTCATATGCCTTTGATTATCTGTGTGATTCATCTCGATTTAATGCACTGATTAAAATAATCTGTAATGACTGTGCGACTTTGAGTGTGTTTTTACATGTTGTAAAATGGGCAGGCGTGTACGTGTGTTCACGTTTATTTTGTTAATTTCCAGTCCAGTGTGTGTGTGTGTGTGTGTGTGTGTGTATTAGGGAATTTAATATTATTAGCCTTCCCCAGTGACTATCACTAAGCGCTTTTGTAACCTTGACATGTTCCCATAACACAGGCTTATTGTCCAGAACCCTTACACAGTAAGGGCAAGTGTGTGCAGGAAATGTAAGAAGGTGATAAGAAGGTGTGTGTGTGTGTGTGTGTGTTGTGTGTGTGTGTGTGTGTGTGTGTGTGTGTGTGTGTGTGTGTGTGTGTGTGTGTGGTGTTTTTGAACCTTGTCACACTTTGAGGACACTATCTGTCATGGAAACCACTGGTGTTGATGATATTTCTTTACTCCTCTGGATTAAAGTGTGATTTGGCCTTCAGCTGGTGCATGGTCATATAGCCAAGCTAGTGTTTACAGAGATGCTTGAAAATATGTGAAGCCTTTAAAATGTTCAATATTTCTGCACAGGGCTGGATGATATGGCCAGAATGTATGTTATCATAATATTGTAATAGTGCATCTAAAAAAAATAGAATATAATTGAAAAGTTACTTTATTTCAGTAATTCAGTTTAAAATGTGAAACTCAAACATTATATAGATGTACTACACACAGAGTGACCTATTTAAATGTTTATGTTTATTTATTTTATTGTTGATGATTATCAAAACCCAAAAATCAGTGTCTCAGAAAATTAGGATATTATATAAGACCAGCTGGTACTTTTAGTAGTGTGGGCAGTGTGCCAAATCCTGCTGGAAAATGAAATCCGCATCTCCATAAAAGTTGTCAGTAGCAGAGGGAAGCATGAAGTGCTGTAAGATTTTGTGGTAAAACAAAACTGCACTGACTTTAGACTTAATAATAAAACACAGTGGATCAACACCAGCAGATGACATGATTCTCCAAACCATCACTGATCATCAGTAAATTTTTCATTTCATTTGTAAATCAGGGGAGCAGAGTCTGGAGGAAGAGTGGAGAGACACACAGTTCAAACTGCTCGAGGTCTTGTGTGACGTTTCTACAGTAATGTCATCTGCTGGTGTTGGTCACATGTATAAGTTTTAAAGCTACAGTAACAAAAATATTTTTATAATTTAAGAGAAAATGCTGAAAGTTTCTTTCTCTCTCTTTCTCTCTCTATCTCTCTGTCTTTCCCTCTCTCTTTCAGGGAGGAGGGGAGCTGTGTGGAGGGGATTATAGAGATTTTTGATATGCTGCTGGCTGGCTCCTCCAGGTTCAGAGAGCTGAAACTGCAAAAGGAGGAGTACGTCTGCCTCAAAGCCCTCATCCTGCTCAACTCCAGTACGTCTTCATACCTCTGTGTGCATGTGTGTGTGTGTGTATGTTTGTGAGCTGAGGTGTAACTGTTAGCACACTAATTGCACATTTAGTGCCATCCCTGCCCTTAACACACTTGATCCAACTAGTCAGCTCAATAACAAGACCGTTCAGAAGGTTTTAAGGCAGGGTAATTAGTGTTATCTGGCTAATATATCAGATTAAACTGCACCTTATCAGCTCAAATAAAATGAGTATATTTGATAGCTGGGTCGGATCGAGACTTGATCACGTTCTCATCACAAGCGAACCGCTCCAGAATTCGTTTGAGACCTCCTCTAGCTGGTCTCGGTCCGGTTGTTTTGATCTGCACCTGGGTGCGATTACTGTTTTCACACCTGCTCTGTCGAATCACACTAAGTGTACAAACAACCAGAGTCTGTTTTAACTGGACCAAATAGTGCTGATGTGAAAACGCCCTAACACAACACCAGGAATAATAAAAACGCTGCAATATGGGTGTTTAATGCTGCATTTATGTGCTTGTCAGGCTGTGTGCTTTTCCAGGATGAAAGTTGTTCACCTGGCTTGGTCATGCTTAGGTAGTTTGTTTGGGAGATAAAAAAAAAAACTGCACAGTTTTTATAAATGTGCACATTTTTTATTCTTCGTTTATTTTATGATAAATAACATATGTTGTTTGTGGCGGTTTTAAAATGGTGGTATTGATGTATAAAAAGCAAATTAATGTTTTATATTTTACTGTTGTTAACATGCTCAGTTGACTCGTCCATAGATTATTATAATAGGGCTCATAGTGTATTTTGCCACTGACTGACTCTCATTCAGATAAGCCAGGAATGGGACACAATATAGAGCAGCCAATTACAATCAAGACCATTCACTTGTATAAGTCTTAAAGGTACAGTAACAAAACTTATTTTTATAATGTAAGGGAAAATGCTGAAAGTATTTCATGCTCAGTGATGTCGGGAATCGTTTAAGTCACAACTCAGTCAGTTCGTGCTGCATTGATGTGTCTGATTTTGTTATGGAACAAATCTAAGGCCATTTTCTGTACACAGATGCATATGGTCATATGATAGTGTGTGTGTGTGTTTGTGTGTTCTGCAGATATGACGTCCCCGGAGTCAGATTCGGAGTTGGAGGGCAGGTCTAAGCTGCTGCACCTGCTGGACACAATGACGAACGCTCTGGTCTGGGCCATCTCCAGAACAGGCCTGTCCACACAGCAGCAGTCTGCCCGTCTCGCACACCTGCTAATGCTTCTGTCACACATACGCCATCTCAGGTACAGCAGTGTGTGTGAGTATGTGTGTGTGTGTGTGTGTCCTAAAGTTGTAGTAAAAATGCACAAAGCTGTGTAAAACACAAGAGACAGTTGTATACAGCATCAACAAAAAGCTTAAACTGTGATTAATCACATTTTTTTCTCTTTAAGAATAAGCTTCTAATAATGGGTATTAAATGTAAATAATGCACTGCCTGGCCAAAATAAAAAACGTCATGCACTCTAACATTTGGTTGGACCGCCTTTATCTTTGATTGCTTTGACGCATTCTCTGTGGCATTGTTTCAATAAGCTTCTGCAGTGTCACAAGATTTATTTCAATCCAGTGTTGCATTAATTTTTTACCAAGATCTTGCAGCCTTGAGTCTGACCACTGCACAAAGCCTTCTCCATCACATCCCAAAGATTCTCAATGAGGTCTGGAGTCTCAATCCATGTGTTAAAATGATGATCTCATGCTCCCTGAACTCTGCACTCTTTCACAGTTCCAGCCCCATGAATTCTGGGATTGTCATCCTGGAATATGTCCGTGCCATCAGGCAAGAAAAAAAATCCACTGATGGAATAACCTGGTCTATATTCAGTATATTTAGGAAGTCAGCTGACCTCATTCTTTCAGCACATACTGTTGCTGAACCTAAACCTGTAGACCAACTGCAGCAAACCCAGATCATTTACTTACTTACATCCAGATGGCGACATTTTTTTTCTGATCAGGCAGTGTTAGATTGTCAAAATTAAAGTATATTTGTATTAATTGTGTCAGTCGCTTAAAATAATTTAATTGTAATCACAGTAATGTTCTTTAATTAATCATGATTGAAATGATGATTGAATTATTCACATATTTTAAATTATACAGGGTGTTTCCCAGTATTATAGTGTGATGTATAACTGGCAGACTAGATCCTTTTTAACTGTATTATAATATTTCAGGGTAGGTTTGATGCGTTTAATTTAGAATATTGTTATGTGTTAAGTTACTAAAATTAACTTAATGCTTTAATGGATGAAATAAATGCTGTAACTCCATTTTCCACCTTCAACAAACTGGCTATCAGAGACAGAGAGCATACATTTCAGCTTAAATAAAAACAAGTAATCTATCTTCTGAACTCGACAGTATCGGTACTGTAATATTTCGCTAAATAAAAATTTAAAGCTCACCTTCCGCGAAAATCCAATTTTTCTTGTTTTTTGTGGAATACAGTAGGTCTCTCCGAGTTGAATGTGTACACCTGCACATTAAACTGTTTTGCAGCCCCCATTGTCTGCAGGAGCTAAGCAAAGAAATCCGAAAAACGGGTGAATTTTGAATTATCTTTCTGCCTACGTAGGCAGAAACTCACAGACCAGCCCACCTTGGCTCGAGAAACTCCCAGAGGCGGAGCTGAAGCGACGCAACATCACCGCTCATCAGTTAGGAGGTGGGAGGCAGTGAGCGGCAGAGCGGTGGAGGGGCGTCGCAGTGCTCCTAGCCAATCAGAGGAGAGATATTTGCATGCTGTTTGCATGTATGAATATTCATGAGCAAAGCTGGAATCCGGTCATTTTGGACACACCCCTAAAACAGTCCATTAAAAAAGAGCTATACAGAGACACCTGAGCACTTTTTTTTTTACAAAAACGGCTCACATGTCATTCATTCATACTAGAGACCACAACTAGACGTTTTAAAATGAAAGAAAAAATGACGGAAGGTGAGCTTTAAAGCTCTATTTAAAACTAAAACAAATAATAAAAAAGCTACTCTGTGGTGGTTTTCTATCCTGTGGGGTCCTGAACAATTGAAGAACAGGGTGAAAGGAGAATAATAAAGTATTTCGAGAAACAGATAGAGGACTACAGTCTGTAGTTATTATAGAACTACAAAGTGTTCCTATATGATCAGTAGAGCTGAAAGACTGGACATTACATTCTAAATAGAAAGTTTATAAAACCCTACATCCTGCTCTCTCTCTTCTGTAGCAACAAAGGTATGGAGCATCTTTCCAGTATGAAGAGGAAGAACGTGGTTCTGCTGTACGATCTGATGCTGGAGATGCTGGATGCTAACACACCTAGCAGGAGCCGTATATCCGGCGCCCAGTGCACGAGCCCCGGACACGCCCCTCCAATAGACACACCCCCACACACAAACCCAGCCTCTGAGAACCAGAGTCCAGTGGCCCATCAGCTCGTTCGGAACGTGGAGGAACAGAACGGCCACGAGTGACACGTCCAACATCTCAGACCTGACGCACAAAGGAGTACGAACACGTATCTCCACCAGACGAGGCTACTGATAAAAACACGATGTAAATCAGCTTTGCACTGTTTTCCTATTTTATTACACTTTTATAACATCCACATCAGTTTCACACCTTTAGTGCAACCCAATCCTAATGCAGGAACTGAGATTGGCAACGTCATATAATTAAAATAAATCTGTATTATCATTTCACAGTTATTTTAGACAATTTCTATAGAAATTCACACATTTCTATAGACATTTGTGGAATGCTTCAGAATTTCAGGAATTCTGGTGCTGAACAGGTTCTAGTTAATGACTCTAGAAAAACATGGACCCCATGGTTCCATTGCTTTCCATTCTATATGAATGAAGCCAAAAGTTTTTAATGAAAAAAAATCATTTATTTAATGCTTTTAAATGTTCTATAAAACATCACTGCAACATCACTTGTGTCTAGGTTTTAAAGTTTAGTTGGGAATGACAATTGGAGATACAGCTCTGGAAAAAAATAAGAGACCACTTAAAAATGATGAGTTTCTTTGATTTTACCAAATTAAAAAGCTCTGAAATATAATCAAGAGGAAGATGGATGATCACAAGCCATCAAACCAAGCTAAACTGCTTGAATTTTTGCACCAGGAGTGGTATAAAGTTATCCAAAAGCAGTGTGTAAGACTGGTGGAGGTGAACATGCCAAGATGCATGACAACTGTGATTAGAAACCAGGGTTAATTCACTAAATATTGATTTCTGAACTTTCTGAACTTGTTTTCTTTGCAATATTGGAGGTCTGAAAGCTCTGCATCTTTTTTTTTATTTTAGCCATTTCTCATTTTCCTATTTTTTCTTTGGAATTTGGGAGAAATGTTGTCCATAATTAATCAAATAAAACAACAATCATTTTAGTTCATTTTGCTCAAACATATACCTATAAATAGCAGAGAAGCAGAGAAACTGATTCAGAAACTGAAGTGCTCTCTTATTTTTTTCCAGAGCTGTACTTTCATAAAAAATATATATTTTTTTTTATTTAAGCATAATTGTATAGTTTCTTTGAAAAAAATCTTGTTCTTTTACATCTTGTAAAATGTAAAAAAAAAAAGTTTAGAAATGTGTTGCATTTCACTTAATTAATTCACTAATTCGCTAAATTAAAACGTATCAATATTAGCACAGACAAAACCAAGATGAAGATGATGAACAAGCAGGGCTGTTTTATCATTAAAATATATGGTAATGGGTGGAGCTACACACACATCATACTGCAACCAGACAGCAGAGGCACTAGAGCTGTGGTGACTCACTTATGAGTGATGTTGTTTGGTCCATGCTTTTCTACAGTCATTTTCTTTCTTTCTTTTTAGTAATGCAAACACAAGGCAGAAAAGGTTGTTTACAATCCTGCTTATGATTCTAATAAGCACTATTTTTAAAAATACATATTATTGAAAGCAAATCTCTCTCTCTCTCTCTTTTTTTTTTTTTTTTTTACATTTGTCCTATTTGATAAACTGCATCTGGACTAGGGCTGCATAATATTTAGATTTGTATATTGGGATATTAAAAATGACAAAATCTTAAACCAGATTTGTCCAGAAGTAAAAGATGTATTTTGACTAATGTGACTTGTCTGTGTGCACATTGTGATGATGATGATGATGAAGAATTAATATATTGTGCAGCCCTAATATGGATGATATTAAAACAGTTCCAACATTTATTAGATTTACTTTTTAGTTTCTTTTTACTTTTTTTTTTCATTTTACAATTTTTGAAGAGTTTCAAATGTACCAGAGAATGTAGTATACAGTGGCACTGCGCATGCACTTAGAGGGTAAATGCGTTGAGTAGAAAAAACCTTTGATAACACTTTATTTTGAGTGGTCCTTTGTAAATATTTAAAAATTTCACTATATCAGTGTGGTTGCAGTAATTCAATATTTGGAAGATTAGCAAAAACTTTAATATCAGACAAAGATAACCTGAGTTAATAAAAATGCTGTTTTAAATGATAATTTAATTTATTTAAGGGTAAATAAACCCCCTGACTTTGGCTAATTATACCCTCAGCTCAAATTTGAAATTCTAAAAAATGTGAAGGGTAGTTTGGGAGGGGTAGTGGATGATGTATGGGTTTAGGGACGGGGCAGAGCAGGGCAGGAGTGAGAGCTGGTTGGGCTACGCTCTCATATCTCTCAAAAATCAAGTAAATATCTATGTGCTGCTACATCATCAAAATATTGTTGACAATTTAGTGAGAGATTAAACAATTAAAAAAGGACCACTTCAAGTAAAGATTTTTTTTATAATCTTATTCTAAACTTCATTTTCCTAAGCTTTTTAGAAAAACAGAGAAAGTTATCAGACCAATCCGTGTATCATTCGTTCATTTGATATTCAATTGAGAATCAAAATCGGAAAATTAAAAAACCAATTCGTTTTTTCGTTTTTTCGTTTTTGAATATAATACCAAAAAACGAATAACGGCTTGTATTTTGTATTTTTATTTGGTTATCCAAACAAAAATTGGAAATTTAAAAAACGGACCAGGAGCCGAATTTGATTTTGATTTTGAACTTGACCCATTTGTGTGCCCCGGAAGTTACTGATTTGTTTATTCTTGGTGGGTTTCTGTTGCGCGGGAGTTCACTGCAGTGTTATCTACACAGTCTGTATTGCTGTAGGCTTTGGATGGAGTTGAGGATGGAGAGTTTTATCTTGTTCAGAGGAACTAAACGCGTTGCAGTGAAAGAAGACGATATGACAACAGAAAAAATCGGCAGGATCTTTCAGGTGTTTGTCTAACGTTCCGTAGACTGTGTAGATAACACTGCAGTGAACTCCCGCGCAACAGAAACCCACCAAGAATAAACAAATCAGTAACTTCCGGGGCACACAAATGGGTCAAGTTCAAAATCAAAATCAAATTCGGCTCCTGGTCCGTTTTTTAAATTTCCAATTTTTGTTTGGATAACCAAATAAAAATACAAAATACAAGCCGTTATTCGTTTTTTGGTATTATATTCAAAAACGAAAAAACGAAAAAACGAATTGGTTTTTTAATTTTCCGATTTTGATTCTCAATTGAATATCAAATGAACGAATGATACACGGATTCAGACCCCCACTGAGTTTAGATTCTGTCTGTAATTTTCTCAGGGAAGGAGAAAAAAGGGGAGGAGAAAAAAGTTATGTAAGTGGACGCTCTTGCCATAGGTGCTACATATTTCAGAGTGGAGTTTCTGATTTGTAATCAGACTCTGTACGTGTGTACGTTTCGAGTTTTAAAGGGATCATTTTTTTTTAACGCTGTGATACGCAACAAAAAATAGGAATGCCAAGGTACGCAAAATCTCAATACCAAATAAAAGCTGTGTTTTTGTGTCTTTTTGTGCAACCGCTGACTGTAAAGAGTCTGATTGTATCACCCAGTTAGTTTTATGCAATCTCTCTCTGATGAACACAGCTGAATGAGGTGTGTATACTTTTCATAGCTTTTGTATTTTGTACACTTTTGTGTAAAGACTTTTAAGTGGCTGTTTGTGTGTCTTGGTATAGTGACCTAGTGCTCTAAATGTTTTAAAGACCTGGATACTGTTGTCTGATGATCATTAGCACTCAGCTTTCCATTTTAAAATTCATCTCAACATATAATTTACATCTTAGTACCGTATTTTTCGCACTATAAGCATCACCGGATTATAAGGCACATTTTATGGGACACTAGTATATATAGTAAATAGTAGTAGGAACAGTGGTGTCACCATGTTTTCCTTCTAAGCTAAGTAAACAAAATTGTAATTCTTAAAAAAAAAAAACATTTCAGAGGAGTCAGACAAGTCAAACGAGCGCTGAAAGTTAATCTACACAGATTTCTCTCCTGAAAACTGTTTATTTGGGTAAGTAAAACGCTTCCGTTTATTTACAATAAGCTTAGGTTTACAGGTTACCTCTAAAGCTATAGCATTAGCACTAGCATTAGCGGCTAACCACTAGCGGTTAGCCGCTAATGCTACCCGACAGCTCTACACTGAGAAACCCTGAGTGTTCCAGTAATCCAGGGTGATATTAGCTAGCGGTTTGTTCTACATAGCTTGTTTTAACATGGTAAACATGCAGACTATGGTCCCTTGAGCTAAAGAGCTAGCACTTAGCGTGGTTAGCAGCTAATGCTAATGCTGCTCTAGCAGTGCTAGCCGAGGTAAGCAGCAGGCTACAGTCCGATAATACTCTCCTTTGAACAGGGAAATACGGGTTAGCGGCTAATGCTAATGCTACTCCAGTCTCAGTGCTGGAGAATTAAACTAAAACTCCTGTATAAAATTCTTTCTTTTTGGGATAATAAAAGTATTTTAGGTGCGCTTTATAGTGTGAAAAATACAGTATATTATTTGTCGGCATTAGTGATTCAATAGTAGTTCAACTTTTTCATGATCACACTATTATTTCCATTAAATTGTATCAGTTTCTGTGACAGTTGTATTCTCTAAACAGCCTCCAGATTTCTCCTAAAGAGTGCCTGACTCTATCCAGGTCATAATGTTTTGTCAGGTGTTTTTGTGATCTGTGTAAATGTGCATGAAAATACAGAGAGAAGAAGCTGCAGACTCTGAAGTGTGTAATGCAGAATAAACGCCCTCAGCATGCAGTAAATGCTGTGTAAGAAAACGTGAGTTCTAAAGAAAGAAGGATAAGTGTGTGTTATGTGAGCGGACGGCGGTGTGGTCAGTGTAGCATTTTGCAAACCTTGTAAAAAAAAAACCCTCTTTTAAAGACTGTTAATACCTAAAAAAAACAACAAAATAGAAAATAAAACACATGTCCAATATCACTGTCTTGGCAACGAGCTTCATTAAAGAGCATTCATTTCTTTCTTTTTCTTTTTTTTATTTGTTTATTTTAAAATGTGTTCTATTTACTTAATTTAAGAGAATATTTATTAATGCATATATTATTATATTTTATTAATACACAAACATATCTGTCTGTCATATGTTTCTTGCTTAACTCCGTGGTCCTCCGTTTATTTTAGTCCAGTCCGGATCAACATCTCTGAGTTTCCTCACCTCAAATTAATAAAAAAAATAAAAAATAGCCTCAAATTAATTAAAAAATAAAAAATAACTATTTGTCCACTTGAACATGAAAGTTTCCACTTTAAACACAACTATTTCTTTCATTTTAAATCCAGTGAGGTGACCTCCAGAGCCCAAATCATTGTGTCACTATACAAATACAGTATTTTTGGTAATTATCAGTTAATATAATGGTGTTAATGTTATAACTGGTAAAAGTTAATAGTGAAAAAAAAGAAAAAAAAAGCATCCAGTCAGTGCATGCTACACTACATTTAAATCACATTTTATGATTGTTGGCTGCGTGAAACTCGAGCAGTAGCTGCATTCCTAGAATGCTCTCTTTATTAGATTGTATCACACTCAGTCTGACCCAGTTCTCTGTGAATGTGTAAAGTTCACTACCTGACAGAGTGTTCCAGTCATCTGAGTGTTTTACTCACTCACACTATGCATACACACATCTTCACACACTTTCACACACTTTCAGTACATTCTGAGCACTTTCAGAAATGTAAGAAATGCAGGAAGTAGGCAGGAAGTAGTCTATCTAGTCATGTCTGAACGGATGTTAAATCATGTAGCCTTTAGTTTTATTGAGTACAATGCTAGTAGCTAATGAAAAAAAAACAGCTAAACACTTACGGTGCTTTCACTCTGCACAGGGTAGCTTTTCTCCACCTTCTCCCTGTCAAGGCTAGGTCTAAAAACTTTTACTACTTCTCCTCTCCTCACCCTGCTTTTCTCCTCCTCCTCTTTTCCTAGGAGGAGTAGTGGAGGGAGGGAACTGTAACTGGGGAAATAGGACAGCTAAGCCCATTTAAAATGATATTGACTACTGATAAACTGAGCCAATCACAGCGCTCGCTTTCAGCTCTCCTAATACTGCCCTGCAAATATATGATCACCCTCTTAATTGTCGGTAAGTCCAGCTTATTGCAGAAAAAATACTACACTTCTTTTTTTTTCATTTTCACGGCCAATTACCTAACCCACTCATTAGTACTCCACCTATCACTAGTAATGCCCCAACACCAGGAGGGCGAAGACTAACACATGCTTCCTCCGATACATGTGAAGCCAGCCACCGCTTCTTTTTGAGCTGCTGCTGATGCAGCATTACCGAGTAGCATCACAGCGCGCTTGGAGGAAAGCGCAGCGACTCAGTTCTAATACATCAGCTCACAGACGCTCTGTGCTGCTGACATCACCCTAGGAGTGATGTGGGGAGAGAGCGCCATCAACCCACCCAGAGGGAGCAGGGCCAATTTTGCTTCCTCTGAGCGCCGGCAGCTTGATGGCAAAGCTGCATGAGCGGGGGTTCGAACCAAAAATACTCTATTTCTAAAATTACGTGAAATATTTGCCAATCAAATAATAGTGCAGGGGTGTCCAAACTTTTTTTGTTGGGGGCCAGAAGGAGAAATATATTTGAAGTCACGGGCCACAGACTCTATAATAAAACAAATAATGAAATATACCACTTTAAATAATACTTTTTCCTGATTACTTTCATTTACACACCATTTTACTTGACTTACTATCTTTATCTATCTTTGACAGTCTTGTGTAAACTGAGATTTTTCAAATTGATGTTTCATTTCATGATGTCTCTTAATATTAAACTCCTTAATTACGGCAACTTTTAGACTCTTTGGCCCGTTTTTCTGCGCTAAATCTGCGCACTCTCTCCGCTTTTAAACTCTTTGGCCCGATTTTCTGCTCTAAAACAGCGCACCCTCTCTGCTTTTAGGCCCGTTTCTGACACCTAGCGTTCAAACTTTGAATCTCACATTATAAAATCCTGCTTAACAGCGGGCCAACTTTCATTCTATTTCTAAAATACCTCGCGGGCCGCTGCAAAAAGGGAAATGGCCCGCGGGCCGTAGTTTGGACACCCCTGTAATAGTGGAAGCCTTGTTTTATTTTATTATTTCTTTATTTATCTCTTTTTTATTTGTTCATAATAAGTAATGATATATGTTCTACAGTCACGTAAGTGTTTTTATGAAGTTGTATTATTTCACGATCGGAAGGGAAAAGGAGCAACTTTTGGGGTTTGGGGATGCAGCATAGAAGTGTTAGTGGTAAACTTGTTACAATGTCTCCCTCTGGTGGTAGGACTTATTGGTCGGACTTGTCATGGCTCTGTCTCAATCATTCTCCTGGCACAACACATTTTGCGGCACAACCTTTTGGGTTTAGAAACAACAATTTACACAACCGCTAAACCCCTCTAAACTTCACCTTCTACCTCAATATCTGTTTAACGCCTCAGAGTTTCTAGAGATACTTTTCTGGAGGTCTCGTTTCTGGGATCATTCTAGTTGTGTGCAGAGGCGTATTGCAAAATTCTGGGGCCCTACTTTAAAGAGGCAATGAGGAGGCCCTCGTCTTGTATGGGCTAAACATCTTACTGAAGAACCCGGCTTATAATTACTTGGCACACAACTCAATCTGGCACTTATTCTCAGTAATCTGCAGCAATTTGTATTCAAGCCTACTATACAATGTAATAAAATGCTCTTTTTTTATGGAGATGCGGATTTCATTTTCCAGCAGGACTTGGCACACTGCCCACACTGCCAAAGATACCAATTGGTCTTATATAATACTCTAAATTTCTGAGACACTGATTTTTGGGGTTTCAATGGCTGTAAGACATAATCATCAACAATAAAATAAAGAAACGCTTAAAATAGATCACTCTGTGTGTAACACATCTATATGAGTTTCACATTTTGAACTGAATTCCTGAAATAAAGTACCTTATTTTTTTTTTTTAGATGTACCAGTATATTGTGTAATATATTGGAAATTTAATTCTAACTGTTAACTGCTAACTGTCTCATAACCATTTCTGACCAAAAACTAACCTGACTTTCACTCAGTCTAGTTTTACTCAGTTTATTCATGAATACATTTCCACAGATATATAAAATATTCTTTCCATTCCATTCCATCATCTACCACTTATCTGGGGGTTGCGGGTGCAGCAGCCTAAGCAAAGAGGCTCAGGTCTCCCTCTCCCCAGCTTTCTTTTGCAGCCCTCCTGGGGGACACCAGGGATAATAGGACACTGAGAGATAATAATCTCTCTAGCGTGTCCTGGGTCTTCCCTAGGGTCTCCTCTCAGTCAGACCTCACCAGGGAGGCTTTCAGGAGCCATCCTGACCAGATGCCTGAACCACTACTGGCTACTTCAACTGGCTCCTCTCGACATGGATAAGCAGCGGCTCTACTCCAAGCCCCTCCCAGACAACCAGACTCCTCACCCTCCTGTAGAGAAAACACATTTCCTCATTGTATTCGTGTTCTCATTCTTTGGTCACTATCCAAAGCTTCTGGCCATAGATGAGGGTTGGAACGTACAGGGTTTGGACAATGAAACTGAAACACCTGTCATTTTAATGTGGGAGGTTTCATGGCTAAATTGGAGCAGCCTGGTGGCCAATCTTCATTAATTGCACATTATTGCACCAGTAAGAGCAGAGTGTGAAGGTTCAATTAGCAGGGTAAGAGCACAGTTTTGCTCAAAATATTGCAATGCACACAACATTATGGGTGACATACCAGAGTTCAAAAGAGGACAAATTGTTGGTGCACGTCTTGCTGGCGCATCTGTGACCAAGACTGCAAGTCTTTGTGATGTATCAAGAGCCACGGTATCCAGGGTAATGTCAGCATTAACCACCAAGAAGGACCAACCACATCCAACAGGATTAACTGTGGACGCTGTAAGAGGAAGCTGTCTGAAAGGGATGTTCAGGTGCTAACCCGGATTGTATCCAAAAAACATAAAACGACGGCTGATCAAATCACGCAGAATTCAATGTGCACCTCAACTCTCCTGTTTCCACCAGAACTGTCCGTCACCACAATAAATTATTGTGCTCTAAAACCAGGTGTTTTAGACCCCTGTAGGTTGACCAGTAAACAGAGAGCTTACATATTCTTAATAAAAAATATTATAAAGGTTTTAAAGCAGCTCTGTATATGAGAAATGAGTGAACCTGCAATCTCTGCAGATCCAGTGTAAACCCAGTAAACACTCTGTAGGAGAGCATGAGCTCTTTAAGAACGAAGAACAAACACAAAAAACCTGCTGCTGAAAAGAGAGAATAAATCACATCACCCTGTACAATAGCATTGTCTTGGCAAACATTTTTATTTATTTATTTCTTAATTTATTTTTGTAAAAATTGGCTTTAAACTTTACATCATCCCATAAATACACAAAAATAAAAGCACAAACTGTACACACTCTTATTCTTAGCGCTCGTTGTCTGTACTATGGCTCTAGGTGGCAGTGCATGATTCACTTCAACACGTTTATAGATTTATTTCTGTGACCACTGACAGGAGGAGCTTAATAAATACACAATAAATATACAATTATTTAAAATATATTAAGGTTGTGGCAACCTTGATTTGACTTTATTACTTGTGTAGCTGCAGCTTAGATGGAGTTTTAGTGGTCTGATTTGATGCCGGGAGATAAAAAAGGAGGCGGATGGCTTTCAGATGACGGTGATGCCTAGATGAAGAATTTAACTGACGCAAAATTGATATATATATATTTTTAATTGACCCGAATTTTAATTTTAAAAATAACTTATTTTCTCACTGATATGAATAATCTGTGTTTTGTCACTGAATTAAACATGTAATTAAATAATAATATAAATTAAAACATATAATTCATTAAATGTAGATAAAATAGTATTAATATTCTCATTATTGCAACACACGAAAGCTGTGGTTCACTTTTAAATGAGAATATTTCGTTTTTTTGCTTCTCTTTCTTAGAGCTTACACCTAAAGGAGCACTTTCTGTTTTTACCTTCATAAAAAAGCAAAAATAAATAAATAGTGTAAATATAGTTAATGATAAACGATAAAGGTATGTCAACAAATTGTGGTAATGACGATAAGAGTAAAAGAAATCCCTCTTTTATCTGTTAAAAGGTGTTAAATTTGTTTTTTTATGGACATAGGATTTGGTGAGAACGAACATTCCTTGGTTTACGGCGCTGAATTCTCATGCAACATTAAGGACATTCCTGCTCTGATAGTGTTGTATACATTCTATATTGAAAAATGACAAATATACATATAAAAAATTTAATATCATTGAAAAGTTACTTTTTTTTTTAGTAATTCAGTTCAAAATGTATTGGCTGTAAGCCATAATCATCAACAATAAAAGAAATAAAAGCTTAAAGATTATAGATCACTCTGTGTGTGATACATCTATATAAAATATATAATATATGAGTTTCACATTTTGAACTGAATTACTGAAATAAAGTAAATAAAACTTTTCAGTGATATTCTAATATATTTGAGATGCACCTGCGTATATACACACACACACACACACACACACACACACACACATACACACCCAAGTACATTCTTGCAGTGGGAATAAATTAAATCCATCCTTCCCATCATCCTCCTGTAGGTTAAAATAGCTGCAGGGGAACATCAACACAGCTTCTATTCTGTAAATTTCTGACCAGAAAACAAAACGATTAAATAAATAAAAACCTAACAAACCAACAAGTTCAGTCAATAATTCAAACAGTTTTGAAATAATAATTAAAATATATAATTCATTTAAATTTTAAACTTGTTTTGACTTAATCTTCCTGTATTTCATAAATACAGTGAACGTGGTGCCCTCTGCATTTTTTCCAGAAATAAGTGATAAAGGCCTGAAACCAATCACAGAACAGCACAGTGCACTTATTCCCCTGTTCTCCTCTGTGCTCTACATCAGTGATGGAGGGGTGGGGCATGGCAGGTCAACTTGCTACAGGTTTTTTTTTTTTATAAAAACAACGTAATTGCACACAGTGTGGAGTTTCTAGGTCAATATGTAAAAAAAAAAAAAACAGCTTTTTTTCAGAGTCCAGCTTTTTTCCAGTGCATTCAGTGATGAGTTTGCTGGTGTAACGAAGATTTGTCCATGTTTTTCTCAGCAGTAGAAATCCAGGCTTGGGTTCCAGTCTTCTCATCTACCAGTAGTACTCCTTTATCTGCCATTTTCTTGCTTTTCTAGCTGCTTATTTTCTTCCCCTCCTGCCAAAAATGTCCATAAATGTAATAATCCACAGCAGAAGATTAATTCCAGGACTGGAGTAACTCAGAACAAAGCAGAAGATGAGTGAGATACAAAGAGTGAGATGGTACAAACGCTCATCCCATGCTTTCAGAAAGCCTTTGGTACCTCCAGTTCCTCTTCAGCACTGATGGAACAATCCATCCAGGAGTGATAAAGGCCGACGCCCCGGTTCTCATGTAGGCGGGGGGCCGTTGATGTAGCGCAGCATGGGGTAGAAGGACCGGGCGAAGTTATTGGAGAGGGCGCAGCTGTAGTCGTCCTCAGACAGAGGAACCAGGCAGGCCAGAACCAGCAGCATCAGGAAGAGCAGGTGCAGGGGGAACGCTGCCCTCAGAACCCGGTACAGGAAAGGCCTGCTGGGGGATGCCTCTTTCCTCTCTGGCCTGGAAGAGAGATGAGAGAGATTGGAGAGATTAGATTAATTAATAAAGTGCAATAAGATGTTCTCTGTAGTTCTCTGTGTTTGTGTAACACAAGACAATCTCTACAAGACAATGGCCCAATCCCATTTCACTCCTTAGCCCCTACCACTTAGTCCTAACCCTCATCCTAACCCTCATTTTTGGGTGTTGGGTTGGTTGACCATTTTTTTGTTAGGTTGGAGGTGTAGGTTAGAGAAAGTGTTAGCGCTTCAAACTGAGATTTTTAGAGGTACACACTCAAAACAGCAGACAAGATGGCGGCACAAAGGGCGGGCTCTGAGTGGTCAAGCAGGCTAACTGCTGCCACTATGATCAGGAGATCGCAGGTTTGAATCCTGGTCATGCAGCTTGCCATCAGCTGCCGCAGCCCGAGAGAGCACAATTGGCCTTGCTCTCTCTGGGCAGGTATAGTAGATGGCGCTCTCTTCCCACATCACTTCAAAGGGTGATATCCACAACACAAAACGTCTGTAAGCTGATGTATCGGAACGGAACATGGCATAAAAGTTTTAAGTGATGTTTTGTGAGATTCTGTCTGGTTGCAAAGCAAAAGTCTGATTATTTCCTGACTGATGTAAATCTAAAAAATATGTGACTCTATGTCCCAATATCTGAGTAATCAAGTTCATGTAAATGCATTGGTCTGATTAATAAAAACTGCTGATGTTCTGCAGTAATCAGATTATGAAGTGCATATAAACCTACAAAATCTCAACAAGACAAGAATGTGTTCCAGTGATTTGTGTATCAGGCCGTCTGTCAGTAGGTACCTTGCAGTTTCAGAAGCTCCCCTTTTAGCTGTCCTTGACTCCTGCTGTAAATAAAGAATGTGAGGAGAAGTCAGTAGTTTTTAGGGCACGAAGGCATAAAGAAGTGTATTAGTGAACAGAATGGTGAATAAAATATAGCAGCAGATGAGACAGTGCTGTGCTGTACCTTGTGTTGTAGCGCAGAGACGCCTGCTGTGCTCCTCCCTTCTCCACCGTCCACTGATGAACCCTCACAGTCCTGCAACACAGTAGAGAAGGTGAGTGTGAATTCTGAAGCGTTATGTGTTTTATGGGCCTGTAGGTCACATGATCTGATTACGTCTCACACTTAACGTCAGAGCTACTTTTCCTGAACATTATAAAACATTATAAAACACATTATAAAGGTCTCCTGCACTCCGAATCTCTCGTGAATTCATGTGATTTGCATAGACATAGATGGATATGGATATGAAAACCATGCATATGGACGCCAGTGTCATCAGTGAAGCACCAAAAAAGCTTTAGCAAAAATTAAGAATAAACAATCTTTCTCTATAAGTTGATTATCTGTTATTATTATCTGTTGTTGATGTGGTCATGTACGGTAAGATGATTTTTTGCATTAAAAAAAAAGAGTCTTTTAAAAGAGTCTTTTTTATTTATAGGCCTAAATAAAGATAAAGAAAGTAAAATGTGAAAACTTGGTAACATAATTAACTTGCTTTAAAAACTTGTTTGTGTGTTAAAGTTTCCAGATTAATTGAAACACATGAATGTTGACAGCACTAATGAATATTATACACGGTGTCTTACATGTAAGAAAACCCTTTTTTTAAGTGTATTTAAGTATATTTTTTAGAAGTAAACTTAACATAAAAAGTACATAACACAAATGAATGTACTTAAATAGATACTAAACTAGAGATGTGTACTATTTTGAAACTTATGGCAACCTAAGTACATTTTAATAGTAATTAAGCTATATTTAAATACAATTTAAAAGCATTAGGTTGTGCTTTTGAGTGCTTTTTTCTCATATCTTCTGCAAACATAAGTAGATTGAAGTATGTGTTTTTAAACATTGTTTTGAATATACTTGAAGTATATTGTAAATGTACTACTTTACATATTGATGCACATATTGTGTAAACCCATCGGCATAGATACATTCACAAACACTGTTTCTATTTAAACAACGCAGGTGTTTTCTGGCTCCTGTCGGCGGCGCGAGCAGTCCTCGGCGTTGCGCGAGGAGCCGAAAGCGCGGTAAGAGAGCCGGAGTCCGCGCTAAGCTAATGGCTAACTCCAGCCGGCCAGCGGTTCCATCTCTCCTTCTCTCCAACGTTTGCTCCCTGCCGAACAAGATTGACTATCTCCGGCTCCAGTGGACATCCCAGCGCGACTTCAGAGACTGCTGTGTGTTCGTTTTCACGGAGACGTGGTTAACAGACTCCATCCCGGACTCCGCGATTGAGGTGAGCGGCATGCTAAGCTACCGCGCGAACCGTGACGCCGGCCTCTCGGGCACAGTACGTGGAGGTGGGGTGTGTGTTTACATCAACACAGCATGGTCATGGTATAACAACGCTGCACTGATCTCCAGCTACTGCTCGCCGCTGGTGGAGTTTGCTGTAGTCAGAGCCAGGCCATTCTACCTGCCCAGAGAGCTTAGCAGCGTCTACATAATAGCAGTGTATGTAGCACCCAGTGCTAATGCTAATGCTAACGGTGCTAATGCTAACGCTCTGCAAGAACTGTACACTGTTATCTCCAAACTCCAGAACTCACACCCCGACGGACTGTTTATTGTTGCTGGTGATTTCAATCACAGTAATCTGAAGGCTCTGCTGCCCAGCTTTCACCAACATGTGGATTTTCCAACCCGTGGAGCTAACCTGCTCGATTGTGTGTATACTAACATTCCCGGTTCGTACAGAGCAGAGCCCCGCCCCCACTACGGCTACTCTGATCATATTTCTGTCATGCTCATCCCAGCATACAGACAGCTCATCAGACGTGCCAAATCAGAGAAGAAGCAAGTTACAACCTGGCCTCCAGGAGCCATCTCTGCTCTTCAGGACTGTTTTGAGCACACTGACTGGGACATGTTCAGAGAAGCTGCTACTTCTGATGACTCCATCAACCTGGAGGAGTACACAGACTCAGTGACTGGCTACATCAGCAAGTGCATTGAGGATGTTACTGTCTCCAAAACCATCACATCCCGCCCCAACCAGAAGCCGTGGATGACTGCAGAGGTGCGTGCGCTGCTGAGATCCCGAGACAAGGCCTTTAAGTCAGGGGACAGGGCTGGCCTCCGAACAGCTAGAGCCAAGCTCTCCCGGGGGATCAGAGAGGCAAAGTGCACCTACGCAAAGAAAATCCACGCCCACTTCCAGGACACTACTGACACTCGGCACATGTGGCAGGGCATCCAGACCATCACCAACTACAAGTCACCCTCCCCTGCTTGTAACAGTGATGCCTCCCTTCCAGATGCACTGAACTCCTTCTACGCAAGGTTCGAAGCACAGAACTACACGACAGCAAGGAAGACTACACCTCCTCCAAACGACCTCCAAACTCCTGCCTGTCCTCAGCTGATGTGCGGAAAACTCTACTCAGAGTCAACCCACGGAAAGCCCCAGGACCAGGCAGCATACCTGGCAGAGTGCTCAGAGGATGTGCAGAACAACTAACTGATGTTTTCATGGACATTTTCAACATCTCTCTGAGTACTGCAATCGTGCCGACGTGCTTCAAGACGACCACCATCGTCCCTGTGCCGAAGAAGTCTCAAGTGTCCTGCCTTAATGACTACCGTCCCATTGCACTTACTCCCATCATCATGAAGTGCTTTGAGAAGCTGGTCATGAGGCACATCAAAAACCAGCTCCCGTCCTCACTGGACCCTCTGCAGTTTGCGTATCGTCCAAACAGATCAACAGACGATGCCATCTCTACTGCGCTCCACCTGGCTCTCACCCACCTGGACAACAAAGACTGCTATGTTCGAATGCTGTTCATCGACTTCAGTTCAGCATTCAACACCATCATCCCTCAGCATCTGATAGGAAAACTGAGCTTGCTGGGCCTGAACTCCTCCCTCTGCAACTGGGTTTTAGACTTCCTGACTGAGAGACCACAATCAGTCAGGATTGGAAACAACACCTCCAGCACCACCATACTGAGCACCGGCGCCCCCCAGGGCTGTGTGCTCAGCCCACTGCTGTTCACTCTGCTGACTTATGACTGTACTGCAAAGTACAGCTCAAACCACATCATCAAGTTCGCTGATGACACAACTGTAGTTGGCCTCATCAGCAAGAACGACGAGTCAGCATACAGAGAGGAGGTGCAGTGGCTGACGGACTGGTGCAGGACCAACAACCTATCTCTTAACGTGGATAAAACCAAGGAGATGGTTGTTGACTTCAGGAGAGCTCCAGGTGTCCACCACCCGCTGAACATCAACGGCTCTGCTGTGGAAATTGTGGATAACACCAAGTTCCTCGGTGTTCACATTGCAGAGAACCTCACCTGGTCCCTCAACACCAGCTCCATAACCAAGAAAGCCCAGCAGCGCCTCTACTTCCTGCGGAGACTGAGGAAAGCACATCTCCCACCCCCCATCCTCACCATGTTCTACAGAGGCACTGTAGAAAGCATCCTGAGCACCTGCATTACCGTCTGGTTTGGGAATTGCAACACCTCAGACCGCAAGACCCTACAGCGGATAGTGCGGACAGCTGAGAAAATCATCGGAGTCTCTCTTCCCTCCATCACTGAGATCTACACCACACGCTGCATCCGCAAAGCCACCAGCATTGTGGACGACCCCACCCATCCCTCACACTGACTCTTCGCTCTGATGCCGTCCGGCAGAAGATACAGGAGCATCCGAGCCTCCACTACTAGACTCTGCAACAGCTTCATCCACCAGGCAGTCAGACTTCTCAACGCACAGAGACAGAACTGAACCCCCACCCCACCCACCACTCACCCAACACACTTGCACAAAACTAAACTGTACACCCCCCCCCTTTACACAAAACTAAACTGTACACCCCCCCTTTACACTCACAAAGAACTGAACTTCACCCACACACACCCAGTCAGCACACAGAGGCTGACATGACTTTATTTGCTGCACTCTTAAAAACTATAAACTCTACCTCAGTAACTGCTGTGATTATATATGTTCTATATGTTACAGTATGTCACACATCTCTGCACCTTATCCCCACTATACACTTTATTATACCGTATCGGTACTGCACTGTCCTGTCTTTAAATTGTCTCGTCTTTTGTATTTATTGTATTTATTGTTATTTAGTGTTATAATTTTATAATTTTATGTTGCACTGTCGTCACTCCTGCACTTTATGTTGTCTATTGCTTGTGGTTCTATGTTGCACCATGGTTCCGGAGGAACGTAATTTCATCACACTGTGTACCTGTACTCAGATGTAATGACAATAAAAGCCTCTCTCTCTCTCTCTCTCTGTAAGATAGCAATGAGCATCACAAGTTATGTGGATATTCCACTGCAGCCCACTGATATGTGTGTGTGGAAGAGATAAAGAGACCTAAACGTACCAGTCTATCCTGCAGCAGGCCCAGATCTTGGGCCACCTGTCTGAGGAGGAGGCGGAGCTTATTGCTGATGACGTGCACCTTCTCTTTGGCCTCCAGGCTGTCCTCCCCCTGGTCCAGCTGCAGGATGTGAGCAGACATTTCCTGCAGAGAGAGCACCTCCTGCTCCCGACCACGGAGCTCCTGCTGGAGATCCTGCACAGAGACACACAGCACAGGTAAAATACCAGCACACAGGATGCGTTTCCTCCCTGCTTAAACACTTACTTTCAAATATAATCTATATGTTGTTCAAATATATGGCATGATATCATTTATAAATTATGTGTGACAAATTCCGGTCAAAACTAGTTTGGACACACCTTGAATTCAGTGATTTTTTAGTATTTAAAAATGTTCTGCATTGTAGAATAATACTAAAGTCATCCAAACTATGAAAAAAAACATAAAAGGACAGCTTTGCACATTTTTTATTTTTCTCAGTCAGCTTTATGAGGTAGAGCCACCTGGAATTCAGGCGTATCAAGAATTAATTACTTGAATTTCTTGTCTCTTGAATGTGTTTGAGAGCATCGGTTGTAAAGTTGTGAAGGGGTAGAGTTGGTATACAGAAAATAGCCCTGTTTGAGTAATGTTCTAATCCATATAAGGCAATAACTACTTAAATAAGTAAAGAAAAAATACAAATCAGTCAGTACATAATTAATTGCCCCATTGTTCAATCTTTCTCCTACCTTTAGTGCATCTCTGTGCTCCTCCAGTATGTTGGTGTCTACGTTGAGGTCATGGATGTTGACCATGTAGCGCTGGCTCTCGGCCCGAGCCAGCCACAGCAGTAGAGAGTGCAGCGTCTCGTGAAACTCCTAGGGGTGTCAGAAGTAACAGCACATAGATTAAAGAAGGCCAGCAGTTTAAAGAGTTCATCTAAACATCATCATTAACAATCATTCAGTATTTAAATATTATTTAATATTTTGTGTTTCCAGTTAAAAGTGCTTCTGAAAAAATTGGTACTTTTGACAGTGTGGGCAGTGTTCCAAGTCCTGCTGAAAAATGAAATCCACATCTCTATAAAAGTTGTCAGCAGAGAGAAGTATGAAGTGCTGTAGGATTTTCTAGGAAAACTCTGCACTGACTTTAGACTTGATAATAAAACAAAGTGGATCAACACCAGCTGATGACATGTCTCTCCAAACCATCACTGATCATCAGTAAATTTTACATTTCATTTGGAAATTAAGGCAGCAAAGTCTGGATGAAGAGTGAAGAGACACACAGTCCAAACTGCTTGAGGTCTAGTGTAAAGTTTCTACAATCAGTGATGGTTTATAACTGTGTTATAGCAAGTCCAATGTCAGTGCAATGTTTTACCGGACAATCTTACAGCACTTCTTGCTTTCCTCTGCTGAAAAATGTTATGGCAATGCGGATTTCGTTTTCCAGCAGGGGAACTTTCTTTTTTTTTTAGCTTGTTGGGTGTACCCAAACTTTTGACTCTGAGACTTCTGTAGTAATAAAAGCACAATTCTCTTGGACAAACTGATCATGTGACTGATCACATGACCCACCTGACACTGCAGGAGTGCATTATGCAGCTGGTATTGCCAACTGTCCAGAACAGCGCAGGCATGCGTCCATTTCTGATTGGTAGCATGCAGTCCCGCACTCAGTTCCTGAAGCTCCGCCCTGTCTCCTCGCTGGATGTCCTGTCCACTCAGATTCACTCCGATCATTAGAGACTTGTAGATATTGAAGGTTCTCTGCATCTCCTAGACCAAAAGGGACAGTAAATTTAAATACACTCTCAATACATACAATAATACAAAAAGCTTGTATAAAACCTTCTCAGATCAGTAGAAGCTACTTGTCTTACCTTCAGCTTGTGGATGCTTGTCTCCATGTCTCTGATGCTGCTGGATGCTTCAGCTCTCCGCAGTGTCTCCAGTTCTGGAAGCACACCGTCCAGCCAGGCTGTGACTTCAATGAGGTCAGTGGTCAGCTTGTGCCACTGCTGTAGGTCAGCAGCCTCCTGGGCCTGCAGGAGCTCCCAGCGCTCGATCACACCTAGACAACCAGGTCAGAGGTCAACTCATTTAGTCTTTGAGTGTTCTGACTTGTTTAGTTGGGCAACATAAGAAGTGAAGCTAAAAGACGCGAAGCTAAAAGCTAACACAAGGCTAACTGGAACGTCTGGGGTTCCTAAAAGCTAATGCTAGTTTGACTAAAGCTGAGGCCATTCTGTTATCTGCCATGCCGGAGCTTTTGGAGCAGCTAAAAGCTAAAGCTAGGCTGACTAGCTGGGTGTGTTTGAGCCTTTGGTGTGGCTAAAAGCTATTGCTAGGCTGCTCATATGAAGGAGTTTTATGAGGTGATTTATTCTCAGGTACAATAACAGGGTGGTAAACAATACTAATAAATGCATAATTTTATAAATGGCACCCTAAAGGCTAAAATATAATAAAGAATACTGTGCTTACACAACAACCAGTGTTATAGTAATACTGCTGACTAACAACTTGAACTAGGGCAGCATTTAAAAATGCCTTACAGAGCCTTTCCCAACATGGGTCAGTTGTCATATAGGATAATTTGGTCAATTTTGATGACATTTAACCTTTAAAGGTTATAACCATTTAAAGGGTTATAACAACTTTATAATAAGTTAATGTAGGTTTATGTCAGTAAACAGTTATGTACATAAACCTCTGGAATATAATCAAGGTGAAGATGAATGATTACAAGCCATCAAACCAAGCTGAACTGCTTGACTTTTTGCACCAGGAGTAAAGGCATAAAGTTATACAAAAGCAGTGTGTAAGACTGGTGGAGGAGAACATGCCAAGATGCATGAAATCTGTGATAAAAAATATGAGTTATTCCAGTAAGTCTTAAAACTTTATGAGTATGAACTTTCCTTTGCATTATTTAAGGTCTGAAAGCTCTGCATCTTTTTTGTTTTTTCAGCCATTTCTCATTTTCTGCAAATAAATGCTCTAAATGACCATATTTGTATTTGGAATTTGGGAGAAATGTTGTCCGTAGATTATAAAATAAACTGGTCTCTTCATTTTTTTCAGAGCTGTATATCTGTTTGTCTATTTTTTTGTCTGTATACCTGTCTGTCCTAATGTTGGTCTGTTTGTCTGTGTACATTTTTAGAGGTATATTATACACACAAACTATACACTTTATTACATACACATGTTCACACAGACCACCAAAAAAACCTGTGAAACTGACACCAATAAATACATCATTCCTGGTAAACAAAAATATATTACATAAATAAAAAAATTGTGAGAGAATCTTACCAGTCTGTTTGTCTACTGAAGACAGCATGGTCAGACCCTGTTCCTCCAGCAGCTCATCATCATCCAGGATCAGCTTGACTCGCTTCACGTTATCTATGCTCTCCGTGCACTCCGACATTAGCTTAACCTAAACACACACACAGAAGCAGTATGAGAAAATGAAAGTGAATTCTGTGCTTTGTCAGTTACATGTTTGCTATTATACATTATATAAACGTATGCACATATCTGATAGAACACAAGAATAGTACGTACATAGCCCTGTGGATGGTAGGAGGTGCTGTTGTGTACAGGAGATGAGCTCAGGCTGTGGATGATGCGTTTCCTCTCTGAGGGGGGCGGTGGCGAATGCCAGCAGGAGGGATCAGTCATCGACCTTCCTACTAAAGGTCAGAGAGACATTGCATTCAGTACGTTAACTTAACATTATGATAAAGCAGAGCTTAATCAACACTGCTGCATCCAAAGTAAATCATGCAGAGGGGTCAAGAATAGAGATGGCATCATCCCAGTTTTGTAATGTTTTTGATACCTAATTCACAAATTTCTGATACCAGTGTTTTTTAAGGAAGTAAATTGAAAGTAATACAAAATTAATCACGCTCACAATTCTTCTCACAATTAAAGGTGGCATGATTCCACTTTTATATCCTTTCCACACTGCACAACAATTAATCTTAAGCCCTATCTGGACGGGATAAGTTTCTCAGGGGGTCCTGGGGTACTTTTCTGTTTTATGGGGGTCCTCTGTGATTTTATTCCCGTCCAGAACGACCTTGTATGTGTTTTTCTCAGATAATTGTCCTCTAGAGAAAATTGTCCTCTAACAGAAAAACTGTTTTTTGCTGAACTCCGTGGTCCTCCGGTAATTTTAAGCTCTGAGTTTCGTCATCTCGCGTTTAATAAAATAGCTATTTGTCCATTGCCACGCACCGTAATTACACTTCAGCGAGTGGAAATGGAGGAGCTACTGAACGTGATGTCACATGACCGAGAAAGATTTAAAATTAGTCAAGTTATTTTGATTCTTGTGTATAGATTTAAGCTAACAAAATCTGCGATAGATTGTTGCTTGATTTAAGTCTTACTTCACTCAGTTTTAGTTATTTCATTCATTATTTTAAGAAACCATATGCAATTTGAAGATTTGTTTGCTTAGTACAAGACTACATCTCAATTTACATATATTTTGTCTAGTTCTTGCCAATACATTTTTTGCAGTGCAATGTAAAAATACTGAATTTCTGACACCAAATTTTACAGGCTGAAGAATCTGCTGAAATATTAAACCAAAATGATGAGTTTCTTTGATTTTACCAAATTGAAAACCTCTGGAATATAATCAAGAGGAAGATGGATGATCACAAGCCATCAAACCAAACTGAACTGCTTGAATTTTTTGCACCAAGAGTGACATAAAGTTTTACAAAAGCGGTGTGTAAGACTGGTGGAGAAAAATAACGTAATTATTATTTAATTTAAGTCTTCCTTGTCATAATATTTTAAGAAACATTATTAAATTGGGAGATTCTTTTTCTTAATATAAGCATATAGGTATCACTTCCCTAGGCTACACTGCTACTGTGGGCTGTGTTGGAGACAGACAGCTAAACTAATCTTCTTTTTAGCAGTCCTCCATAAAATCAAAGGATTGTAAATAGAGTAGTAAAACTGCAAATTAGCATTTTTGTTCTTAACTAAAGGTACACACTAACTATTTATGGTATTTTAAATCAACTGGTTTGGGTATCATCTCTGTACCATCTCTAACAGACATGCATAACAAAAGTAGAAACAGGGCATTCACAACAAATCTTCATGTACATCCATTCACATTCTAAAAGCATGCAATTTTTCTCTTAAATCCAATGTCAAACTTTGAAAAATTAATATACAATTCATAAGGCAAGGAGAGGGACCGGGTGGGTTTAATGTTCACAATAAACTTAAAACACACAAACGTAAAAACACACAACAGTAATTGTACTGTAGCAGTGTGAAGTGTGTGTAGCATGCAGCAGGCAATAGCCTACCGGACGCAGCACTCAGAGCTTGAGCCGTGGCTTTAATAAATGACTCAGAGCTTTCAGTGACCTCAACGTCTGCAAGAGGATGAGATGATGAGAGAACGAGCCACAAAGTGAGTAGCATGTTTCTTATCATACAAAATTAAGTAGTTGAATCTATATGAATTGGCCTTCAGCTAGGTTGATCATCTACGCTTGAGTTAAAAAACACTGCCTGCTTACCTGATAGTGCACTGTAGTATGTGACATCCTCCTCATCCTCATCCTCAGGCGATGAAGATCCACCCACATCCACAGTGTGGTCCCATTCCAGCGGTATAGAGTTCACACTGACCGGTGTCTCGCGGCCCGACGGCTCCAGCAGGGGTGGAAGGAGGTCGTGAACCGACTGCTCCACAGGAGTGGACATCCCAACGTCCACCAGGTCCTCTTCCTCCGCCCACACTGACCCAAGCTCCAACGAGTCCTCCACATCTGTGTCTCGGTCTGAGAAATCATGATCATCATCCAGGACCTGAGAAAGAATGTATATAAATGTATAAATTACTAATTACTAACAAACTAAAATACTGAAGCATTTATGTGCTCTTATCTCCTAACTTGCAGTTTCTAAGGCTGGTAACTTATTAATTTATTTGGTGCCACAGAGTAAACTATTGGTCTTCCTTTCCTAGGGCGGTCCTGATGAGAGCCAGTTTCACCATTATCTTTTGAATGGCC